>NW_027411644.1:95788393-95996198 GCF_047663935.1 Musca autumnalis | reverse complement strand
TATGGGCGCTATATGAAGGCGTGGACCTATACGGAAAAATTTCATATTGAACTTTCAATACCACAAATGAAAACCAAATGCCAAATTTCAGTCATTTCGGTGGAGTATTGTGGCGACAACCTTCAAAATACCGAAAATCGGGTGGTACCGTTCTAAGGGGCTTTATGAAGACGAGGACCTACACCAACAAATTTCTGGGAGAAAGTTTTGTACCCCCAACGAAGACTAAGTACCAAAATTTCAGCCATTTCCGTGTGATAATGAGGTTAAAACCTTCAAAATACCGAAAATCGGATGGTAGCGTTCTATGGGGGCTATATGAAGGCGTGGAGCTATCCGGACAAATTTCTTATTTCGTTTATGACCGGTCTGTCCCATTGACTGAATGACTGACAAAATAAAACTCCATACCATAAAACAAAAGAATTATAATTTTGTTAAGCAATGACTAGACAAGAAAGAAAAAAATGACTCTATTCTACTACTATTAAAAATGGGCAAAATGCGAAGTGTTTCGGTGAATGACTGATATGAAATGAATGCGACGAAGCTCAATCAATTACACCATGCAACATTTTAAAGGTAATCTTGTGCAAACAATTTGAGCTGAGGATTTTTTGAAAGTACAGACCAAAACGAAAAAACCCCTAGTTGGGTTTTGTTGTGTCAGATCAAGCTTGGATTTTATGGCCCCATCTAAACATGGTTAAATATGGACTTTTTAAAGCAATTCTGGGCTATATCTCTGAAACCTATGCGAATCTTCATATGACCTCTGAAGCAAATTTGTAGATAAGATCAAGAATAAAATAATTGGAATAATAATGAACTCGAAAAAACTACATTTATTACCTAAAAATTTCCATCATTTATATACATTTCGCACCATATCTCCAAAACTGATACATTTTTCGTAATATTATCTTTGCGAAAAATATTCCCTGGAAACATAACTCTTCAGAACATGTCATTGTTGTAAAATGCCTCTATCACGTTGTTTTCAGCATACTTTTCAACGACGATTTAATAAATATGTCAATAATGTGGTGCAATCCGAAATGCTTATACTCGCATTTCGGATTTTCACCACATTATTGACATATTTATTATATTGACATATTTATTTATTTATTATTTTGGTGTGAACTGTGTTTGAAATACGTGTTGTAAAAGATATGATACAAAATACCACTGAAACAATATGAAATAAGCATTTTATAGTTTCAGAATGTTCTGAAGAATTGTTGAGTACATTTATTGGAAGATTTTTGCAACAGGTTATTTGCGTCAACTCCCAACACTTTAGCAGCTACTTACCAGAATTCCAGAAAATTATGTAAAATTTTCTATATTTTATCGATTTTGATGCCCTAGATGGAATTTTTCTTGTACTGTAATTTTAGCCCGGTTTAGATGAGGCCATAAAATCCGAACTGGATCTGACAGGATAAAATCCAACTAGGGGTTTGTTAGTCTCAATCTGTACTTTCAAAAATGCATACTAGAAGTTGTTTGCATTTTCAGTGTTGCATAGTGTTATTGCGAACAAGACTCCACAAAAAACTTACGCAACAAAAAATTTAATGAATAGCTACTGACTGAAAATACTATTGAATGAATGAGTGCTGCTTAGATGTACACAGAAAGTCATAACAGTACACTTTGATTTTACACGCTGAGATTTTGTTCTCAAAAAAGTACGACTGTTTTTCACATATGCTATGTAGGGCTACACTTATGAATACTTTTATCAAAAAGGTAGAACATATATATGTCATTACATTAACAACAAGTAAGCAAATGCTATAGTCGGAACGAGCCCGACTATACCCGATACCCTATACCAATACCCATGTTCATAGGTTTTTCATGAATAAATATCACTACTGATATACTAAATTTATACGCTAACCTGGATTTCCATGCCGGATAACTTAAGGCTAACTAAATCAAAATAATGGCAGACGTGCTATCGAAAGGTATTGTCAGTAATGGTCATCGATTACTTCAAAGTTATGTCATTTAGAAAACTAAAACAACACTGACGCCTATTGTTATGTGTCTTTTATTTGACACATTATCGACTACTGATTTAAAGCTCAGGAAATCTTCTTTAAATTTGTCACTTTTATTGAAATAGAAAATGCATCAGTAATATTCGAATCAAAATATTGGAAATGGAATGAATAAGCGACTGTAGCGACATCCCATTGTCTCATCCCTGCGGGGAACATCATACGTCAATAATAATAAATAATATAATTATTTATGTCGTTTCCAAGTTTAACAATACTTAGAATAACATTCACTATTTCTAACCACTGAACAGAGGGCAATTTTCCAAAAACCTGGCCAAAACTCCAAAAATGAATGGATTGTTTAACCCTTAGACAGTCATTAAAGGGGTCTTTTTGGTCCCTTCTCATATAAAATGAGATCGTATCAGATCAAAATATTCTACAAATTTGTTCGCCATCAATTTCTACTACAGGTCCTAGAATACACCAAAACTCTATATCTCACCTAAACTCCAGAAATATACAAAATTATAAACACATTTTGGGATTAAGGTCGTACTTCATGTGGGTTTTGGCAAAATTGTCACACATAGCATCATTTTAGAAGAACTGCGTCAAAGACAAAAATGTTCTCAGCTAAATTTCACTATAAATCACCAAAGAAATGAAATCTCTATTTGCATTACATACCAAGGAAATATCGGTATCAATTTTGCCAAAAAAAAAAAACAAAGAAACTAAAATAGGAGTGCAAGCTTCGGAAATATTTGAGTTAAAATCACTTGGAATCCTTGCACTTTAGGTGTATAATGTCTTTGGCAACTTTACTGACAACAATGCGAGGAATATTTTTCTTAAAAAAATTAACTCTCGTGCGAGTCATAAAAGGGGTCCTTTTGGTCCCTTTTTCCACAAATCTTTAAAATCTCCTACAAAATGTGGTCGGATCAGACCAAAATATTCTAGAAATTTGTTCGACATAAAATTTTACTATAGGTCTTAGAATATATGAAAACTCTAAATTATACCCAAACGCCAGAAAATGACCCTATACTATATTCTGACATTCTGAATGAAAGAAAATCTGTATATACCTGCAAGACAAAATATCACATAAAATCGAAAGGTGCAAATATGTGCAGGATGTTTCGATGGAAATTGGTAAAAAAACTCTTCCCTTTTTATGAAATGATAAGTTACACAGTCCAACTCGATCTTACTCATAACTATTTTCATCGCTTTTGTGAAAATTGATCTTAAAATAATCAACAAACACGAACATCAATTATTAAAAAAAGCAAACTTCATTCGCGACACTGAACGTTTTAAATACGTTTCACATATCTTTCATTACAATTAAAAACAAGTGAGCAAAGGCTATAGTCGGGACGGGGCCGACCATGCGATACCCTACACCACTACCCCTGTGCATAAGCTTTTCACTGGTAAACATTTCTTTTAGGGAATATAATCCGACTACCACCAAAAATAATATGCCTCTTTCTCTCTGGGACCCCCATAAGTGACCATCCGATCAAAATTACGACCTGTAGCTTGATTGCAAAAAAATGGAAGAATTGGATGCATTACGGACTATTGTGGTATCTCCCTTGTTTGACCACCTTCGCCAACCTGCTTTACACCAATGTAAAGGTAATATTTTCTTTTTCCATTGACAGGCTTTGTCGTTGGAATACCCCTACTAGAAGCCAATATATTCACAAAGAATAAAAATTTTAATTTGTCTCCAAATGAGTTTTTCCCCATTCCGACCCCTAAATATTATCCGGCTATCTCCAAAATCAATAGGCTTCTTCCTATGTGGGACCCGCATCAACTCCCAAAAAATTCGTGACGATCCGATCAAAATGGCGACCTGTGGCGTGATTACAAAAAAATCGGAAATGGGATGCATTATCGACTATTGCCATATCTCTGCTATTTGACCACCAATGACAACCTAATTTACATCGTTGTAAAGGTGATATTTTCTACTTTCCTTGCCAGGTTTTGCTTTTGATATACCTCTTAAAGAAGCAGAGATATTGGCTTTGAAATAAAACGTTGACCTTTCTCCAAATAAGTGTTTGCCCATTCCGACCCCTGAATATTATCCGACCATCATCAAAATCAATAGGCTTCTTTCTTTTTGGGACCCCCATTAACCCCCAAAATTTCGTGACCATCCGATCAAAATTGCGACCTGTAGCGTGATTACAAAAAAATCGGAAAATGGGATGGATTATCGGCAATTGCCATATCTTTGCTATTTGACCACCTACGACAACCTGCTTTACACCGTTGCAAAGGTAATATTTTCTACTTTCCTTTCCAGGTTTTGCTTTTGATATACTTCTTAAAGAAACAGAGATATTGGCTTTGAAATAAAATGTTGACTTTTCTCCAAATAAGTGTTTGCCCATTCCGACCCCTAAATATTATCCGACCATCACCAAAATCAATATGATTCTTCGTCTGTGAGACCCCCATTAACCCTGAAATTTTCGTGACGATCCGATCAATATTGCGACCTGTAGCGTGATTTCCAAAAAAATAGAAAAATGGGATGTATTACCGACTATTGCGATATCTCCGTTATTTGGTTACCTACGCCGACCTAGTTTGCATCATTGTAAAGACGGGATCTTCTACTTTCATAGTCAGGCTTTGCTTTTGGAAAATTTTCAACTAAAGCTGTGATACTTGTCAATATAATAAAAATGGCAAAAATGAAAATTGGGGTTTTATTTGCTACTATTGCGATATCTTCGTTGTTTGATTACCTACGAGCACCTACTTTACATCACTAGAAAGGTGATATTTTCTGCTTTCATTGTCAGGTTTTGCTTTTGGTATACCCCATATAGAAGCTGAGATATTGGCTTTGGAAAAAAACGTTGTCTTTTTATCCACCTACGTTTTTTGCCCTTTCCGACCCCTAAATATTATCCGACCATTACCAAAATCAATAGGCTTCTTCCCCTCCGGGACCCCCATCAACATGCAAAATTTCGTGACGATCCGATCAAAATTGCGGCCTGTAGCGTGATTACAAAGTTTAGATGGACAGACGGACAGACGGACAGACGGACGGACGGACGGACTGACGGACGGACACACATAGCCAGATCGACTCAGCTCGTCGAGACATTCATTTTGATATATATAAGTATGGGTCTACGACCATTATTTCGATGTGTTTCAAACTTTTTGGCCAAAACCAACTTATAATACCCTCCCCACATAGTGGTGTAGGGTATAAAAATTAAAACCGTTGTTTATTTTGGATATTATAAGATTTTAATAAACAACTTTAAATAAGGTCACTTGGACCTGCTTTTATACCCACTTACTAAACAATAAACGTATATATTTTTGCACAACTACACGCATTAGACTCCTATAAACAATATTTGACACTATTTAGAAATTTGGCATTTTCTCTTCGTTGGGGGTATACAACTTTCCACCTGAAATTTGTCGGTATAGGTCCACGTCTTCATATAGCCCCCATAGAACGGTACCTCCCTATTTTCGGTATTTTGAAGGTTGTGGCCTCAATATCCCACCGAAATGACTGAAATTTAGCATTTTGTCTTCGTTGGGGGTATAAAACTTTCCACCTGAAATTTGTCGGTATAGATCAACGTCTTCATATATGTAGCCCCCATAGAACGGTAGCTCCCGATTTGCGGTATTTCGAAGGTTATGGCCTCAATATCACACCGAAATGGCTGAAAGTTGGTATTAAGTCTTCCATGAAGGCGAAAAACTTTCCACCTAAAATTTGTCGGTTTAGGTTCAGGCCTTCATATAGCCCCCATAAAATGGTACCTCCCGATTTTCGGTATTTTGCATATGCAAAAATTTATGCATTTTGCATAATTTTGCAAATGTCATATGTTTCGATTGCAATTTAACCAGAAGCCAAAAATATGCCCAGTCTCAAAATTTTACATGAATCAGACCAAAAATAGGGGTTGCATAAATTTCCGCTATCTAGTTATGAGTGTATTTTTATATCCTCTACCATAGTATGGAGGGTATATTAAGTTTGTTTTTCCGTTTGTAACGCATTGAAATACTCATTTGCGACCCTAAAAAGTATATATATTCTTGATCAGGGTAAAATTCTGAGTCGATCTGTGAACGTCCGTCGGTCCGTCCGTCCGTCTGTGGTAATCACTCTAGCATCCACAAAAATGGAGATAGGACGCTGACATTTTGGGGAAATGCGTCTTTTGTTTGCAGGCAGGTCAAGTTCGATGATGGGCTATATCGGTCCACGTTTGGTTAGCCCCCATATAACGGTACCCCCCGATTTACGGTATTTTGACGTTTTTAGCTACATTTTCAGACCGAATTAGCTATAACCATATAACGGTACCCCCCGATTTACGGTATTTTGACGTTTTTAGCTACATTTTCAGACCGAATTAGCTATAATTTGACATTTAGGGTTCTTAACCTTTAACTGTGGAGGTGGGGGTAAATTTTACCCCTTCGATCATATTTTGTTAATTACTTTCAAATGATTTGAGCGATCGGTCTAATTTTCTCTGTATCTTCATATTTCCTTAACATAAGTAGGCAGCAATGTTTTGGTTGTCATATGACTAGCAAGTGAGGAGATATGCTTACGGTGGTGTAAAAATTACCCCACGTCCAAGTTCTTGTCACTGTGGCACAGAAAATATTTTACCACCACCTCCAAACTAACGTAAGTATCCTATGTAAAAAAATGACCCCACGTCCAATACGACGTATGAATTTCATGGAAAAGTTTTGACCACACGTCAAACTCTGCATATGAATTATATATTCTGCATTTTCAATTAATCCATTTTCACAGCAAATCAGTGTTCCTATAATAAGGCAATTTCTAGAAGAGAACGATAAGTTCAGCAACGTTGACGGTGATGGTCGATCCCGAATTCAACATAACCAAAGGCTACTTACGTTAAGTTATTACTAGGATCTTGGGCAAGGACTCAATAGCCCCATCCAAAATATATCCCAAAGACTCGAAAATATGTTATATTTGCTTAGTAGGCATAACAAAAAAACTACACATACCTGTTTCCAATCCAGTAAAGGAATGTAAATGGGTTGCATCATACCCATATGTATGTGTACAGTGTACGATCATTATGAATGATAAATCAACTATTTGGCACCCTGCAGATTTTTAAAAAACGTGTGTTTTTGAATGATCTCTGTATTTTTATTAAATATTTAGGCAAGACTGTCAAAAAATGTAATTTCACGTTTTTAAGTATTGTTATATTATTTATTTCTTCTAAAAATAAAACATGCCTTTTTTGTTGGATTAAAAAAAGGTCTGTGAAATGTAGAGCCTAATTTACTATATAAACAAAGAGTGTGGTTTGATTTGATATTATTTTATTATTTGCTGACACCATATCATGCAAAAAATGCAAAATATTATAAAAAATAGAAAATATATAAAGAAATATTTAAGAATATGTATAGGGGTAAAATTTTACCACCACGTCAAAAAGTACGTCCTACATTTTCACCTCCAAAGTTAAAGGTTAAGTGTCAATAAACTTATATAACAAAACTTGTGGACATAGGTCCACGTTTTGGTATAGCCCCAAATATAGCGTTACCCCCCGATTTACGGTATTTTGACGTTTTTAGCTACATTTTCAGACCAATGTAGCTATAATTTGACTTTAGTGTCAATTAACTTATAAAACAAAAGTTGTGAACATAGGTCCACGTTTTGGTATAGCCCCCATATGACGGTACCCCCGATTTACGGTATTTTGACGTTTTTAGCTACATTTTCAGACCGATTTAGCTATAAATTGACATTTAGGGTTCTTAAGTGTCAACAAACCTATACAACAAAAGTTGGGGTAATAGGTCCCCGTTTTGGTATAGCCCCCATATAACGGTACCCCCGATTTACGGTATTTTGACGTTTTTTAGCTACATTTTCAGACCGATTTAGCTATAAATTGACATTTAGGGTTCTTAAGTGTCAACAAACCTATATAACAAAAGTTGGGGTCATAGGTCCCCGTTTTGGTATAGCCCCCATATAACGGTACCCCCGATTTACGGTATTTTGACGTTTTTAGCTACATTTTCAGACCGATGTAGCTATAATTTGACATTAAGGGTTCTTAAGTGTCAATAAACTTATATAACAAAAGTTGTGGACATAGATCCACGTTTTTGGTATAGCTCCCATTTTAGCGGTACCCCCGATTTACGGTATTTTGCCGTTTTTAGCTGCATTTTAAGACCGATTTAGCTATAAATTGACATTTAGGGTTCTTAAGTGTCAATAAACTTATATAACAAAAGTTGTGGATACAGGTCCACGTTTTGGTATAGCCCATATATAACGGTACCCCCCGATTTACGGTATTTTGACATTTTTAGCTACATTTTTCAGTCCGATTTAGCTCTAATTTGACATTTAGGGCTCTTAAGCGCCATATAACGGTGCCCCCCGATTTACGGTATTTTGACGTTTTTAGCTACATTTTCAGGTCGATTAGGCAATAATTTAAATGTCAATAAACTTATATAACTAGTGGACATAGGTCCATGTTTTGGAATAGCCCCCATATAACGTTACCGCCCGATTTCAGGTATTTTGACGTTTAAATTCACATTTCTAGACCGAATTAGCTATAATTTGATATTTAAGGTTCTTAGTGACCAAAAAACTTATATTCGAAATAATTATGAACGTAGGTCCATGTTTTGGTATACCCCCATATAACGGTACCTCGGTATAACGGATTTCGGTATCCCCATATAACGGATTTTCGGTATTGTGAGAATTTTACCTACAAGTTTTAACCGAATTATCTGTAATTTGAACATTTGATATTTGAAATTCTTAGTGGTCACCACACCTCTCCACCAAAAATTGTCAAGAAAGGTCGATGTATTGATAAAGCTCCCATATAAAAGTACCACCCGATTTTCAGTGTTTTGATGATTTTAACTACAATATTTAGCTGATGGCCTATGCTGCTAATGCTATTCTCCCAATTTATCTTATATTAAATATAAGATAAATTCTATAAATAAATAAATAAATAACTACAATATTAAACCGAACTAGCAGTAATTTGACATTTGAAGTTCTTAGTGGTCACAACAGGTCTCCATAAAAAATTTTCAACATAGGTCCATGTTCGGATATAGCTCCCATATAACGGTACCTCCCAATTTTCAGTAATTGGCTAAAATTTTTAACCGAACTAACTGTAATTTGACATTTGAAGGTTGTAGAGGTCACCACACATCTGCATCAACAATTTTCAACATAGCCCCAATATAACGATACTTCCCGATTTTCGGTACTTTGAGGATTTTACTTAAAATGTTTAACCGAACGTAGGTCCATGTTTTGGTATAGCCCCAAAACAAACCTCCCGATTTTCCGTACCTTAGCTTTATTTTTTGGACGAACTTACTGTAATTTGAAATTTAAAAGCCAAAAAAAATTGTTCATTTAAGTTCATATTTTCGTATAGCCCACATACCTCCGAACTAGCTGTTAATGACATTTGAAGTTCCCACGTTATGAACCGATTTTCGGTATTTTGAGGATTCTAGCTACAATTTTTAACCGAATTTGGAGTTATTTGACATTAAAGGCTCCCATCAAAAACTATCAACATAGGTCCATGTTTATTATAACCCCTATATAACGGTACCTCCCAATTTCTAGCCCACCAAAAATTGTCAACATACATTGTTAGATATAGGCACCATAAAAAGGGCCTACCGAATGAAACATTTTATGTACATTATCTGACATTTTAACGTACCCACTTAAAGTTGGGGACAGGAATGAAAACTAATTATTCCATTTTAGTTCAGAATATTTTATGGTGGAGGGTATGAAAAGTTCGGCCCGGCCGAACTTAACGCTTTTTTACTTGTTTCACACTTGTATATTTTTGATATATGTATGTACAGTTATCTATACAAAATGAAAAATATGTAAAAATGGTAAGTTCGGCCGGCACGAACTTTTCTAAACCCCCACCATGGAATATTCTTACTTCAAATAGAATATTTAAGTAAACTAATACAATATCAGGCGAAGACGTTTTCTGAGAACCCTTAACCAAATTTTAGCCTGAAAATGTAAATAAAAACTTCAAGAAACTTGAAATCTGACAGTACCGTTATACGGGGGCTATACCAAACCTGGACCTATGTGCACACTTTTTGGTGGGAAAATTTCCTGGTCGATGAGAACTACAAATACCAAATTGCTGCCAATTCGGCCGAAAATTTAGATAAAAACTTCAAAATACCTGAAATAGGGTGGTATCACTATGCGGGGGCTACAGGAAAAACTAAACCCATATTGATGATTTTTTTGCTAAAATATTTTCTACTTATTTTAAGCATTTACCTAAAATAATCAGGTCGATCCGACGATTAGAAATAATTTTGTCGGTCCTTGCCATACAAGTGGGTTCACTGTGCAGTGCGTCTTGCTGGCCCGCATGCTGGGCAGATGTTTTGCACGGTGCGATCGATCTTTGTCAAATAAGAATTTAGGCGACTGCAATATCCTGAGAGTAGTTGAACCAAATCTACTCCGGTTTGTCGTGGTAGATGACGCTCCTCAGCTGCGATAGATGCTATATTTGCTTATGGCCTTTGCAACTTCGTCCGTGTGAAAGCTATTTAAACCTGCTTGATATGCCTGTTTATCTAGGGGTTCTCTCCTCTATCGTTGGACCTCTTCCTCTAGAGCGTGGATATCCTTCTTGATGTAATTTTTGGTTTTCTTTAAGAGGAGTTTTTTGTCTTCTATAAGAAGACTTTTTGGTTTTTTACAAAAAGACCCTTTAGTCTTCTATAAGAGGAGTTTTTGTACTCTTCTATATGAAGACTTGTGGCGGTCTTCTGCTAGAAGACTTGAAGTTTTCTATAAAAAGAGTCTTCTTTAAAAACAACCTATGGCGTTCTTTAGGAATATTTGTGGTGGGTTTCTGTGAGAAGAACTTCTGTTAAAAGATCTTGTGTCTTTGATCTTCTATAAGAAGAACATATGGCCTTCGATAAGAAGACTTTTTGTTCTTCTATACGAAAATGTTGCTGTCTTTTTAAGAAAACCATGTAGTCTTATATATGAATATATTGTGGTCTTCCATAGGTAAAGTCGTTAGTCTTCCATGGAAGACCTTGTGGTCTTCTATAAGAAGACGTAGTGCTCTTCTACAGGAAGACTTGTGGTGGTCCTCTATAAGAAGACCTAGTTCTCTTCTATGGTTGTGGTGGTCTTCTGTAAAAATTGTTTTAAGTTTTCAATTAGAATACTTCTTGGATTGGTGATTTTCATTATAGGAAGACTAGTTGTGGACTTCTACAAAAAGAACTTGTGGCCTTCTATAAAAGTCTTGTGGTCTTCTATAAGAAGACATTGTGCTCATCTAAAGGAAGACTTGTAGTTATACAAGAAGGCTTTAGAATCTTCTACAGCAAGTCCTTGTGGTCTTCCGCAAGAAGGCATTTAGTTTTATATTACAGATTTGAAGGACTTGTATAAAGGGGCATTGTTTTATAAAACAAGTAAGAACGTCGTTAAGTTCGCTGGCCGAACTTGTTATACCCTCCACCACGAGTTGTATTGAAGTAAAATGGAACAATTAGTTTGCTTTCGTTCATGAAGAAGACTAACTACCAAATTGCAGCTATTTCGGTAAAACAATGTTGCTAACCCTCAAAATACCGAAATTCAGGAGATGCCGTTCTATGGGAGCTACATGAAGACGTCGATCTATAAAGTTCTGGCGGAAAGTTTATAGTCTCAAAGAAGACTAAATAGCCTCCAAAATAGCGAAAATCGAGAGGTACGATCCAATGGGGATATAGGAAGACGTGGACCTATACTAATAATTCTCTTTTGGAATATTTTATAACCCCATGGAAGACTAAATAACAAATTTCAGTCATTTCGGTGGGATATCGATGTCACAACCTTCAGAATTACGATAATCGACATGTACAACTCTATAGGGTCTATACGAGTTTCACTAAAAAATATCTACCAACTAACATTTGATTTGCATGAACACTTGGCGGCAAAAATGGGGGTTTTCTCGCAGCGTCGTTCAAAAACGTCAAGATCGCCATGTTATATACCGGGAGATAGAGGCATCCTTTTGCATTTGTTCTACCAACTAACATTAGATTTTGCATGAACACTTGGCGGCAAAAATGGGGTTTTTCTCGCTGAATCCCGTGTTGATCGGTGCAAGGAATTTCAAGAAAATCGGATTGCGGTGCTTCAAAAGATGTTTGTAAGATGGATCCAGGTAACGAATCATGGAACTATGCGTATGAAACCGAAAAATAGCAACTATCGGCAGAAGATGCTGTAAAAGCGTTCAAAAACCAAGTTTTGGAGGTGTCTCAATCAAGCCACTGGAAACAACCCAACACATGGTCGTATGCCAAACTATCCTGAGTACGCTAAGGCTAAAAACTGTCAAACTTTCCAAAAAATGACGCTTGGCGACACTGCGTGATGCTTAGGCCAGATAGTTTTTTAGTAACCCTCGTATGAAGACGTAGACCTATACCTACAAATTTCAGCTTTAAAGTTTAATATCCCAAATGAAGTCTTAATACCAAGTTTCACCATTTCGGAGGAATGTTGAGGAAGAACCTTCAAAATACATATAATTGGGAGGTACCGTTCTATGGGAGGTATATGAAGTCGGGGACCTATACTGACAAATTTAGAGAGGAAAGTTGAATGCCCCCAACGAATACTAAATGCCAATTTTCAGCCATTTTGATGGAATATTGTGGACACAACTTTCAAAATACTGGAGGTACCGTTCTATAGAGGCAATATTAAGGCGTGTACCTGTTCTATAGGGCTATAAGAAGTACTTGCAAGAATTTGCAAATACTTTTTACTGTCGAATGATTTTTCTACCGTTTAACCATTGATGACTAACTATATAACAGTATTTAATGTCTGGTGTTGTGTAGCCCACTTCCCTGAAAAGTCGATGTTAAGTGTTCCATTCCTCTAACGGAATTAGTTCATTAGCCCTCCCGTTAGTGCCAATGTCTCTGGGGAGCATGTAATGTATTCCAAGGATATTTTACCTAGAAATGTTTAAAACATTTAAAACGTTGGGATTTATACTGTAGTTTTATTGGGATTTCAAGCTGAACGAGGAAACAAGAATATATCTTGTGAAACTCTATACAAGGTAAGGTATTAAAAAATTCGTAATGCTCCTGTTATTTTTCTTCATCGACATTTAAAACCACAGATAGTGCTAGGGATCGTTGTATTGTACCTGTGCATTATGAAAAAATAAATTTAAATTCCATTTTGTTGTATTCGTATTATTCGTAGGCTGTAACATTTATATAAAACAACATAGCTTTTAGTCCTGGACGACGACAAAAATACATAGGAAATGACACCTAAATTACACTGGAGGAATACAAGAAGTAAATGCGGTAGGCAAGAAGTAAATGCGTTAGCCAGTTTTAAAATGGTCGCAGTCCGCAATATTTGCTTAAAATGAATTCGTTTACCTTAGATGTCAGGTTATTATCTATTAAATGTCCTCCATTAATGATTTAAACTTAAAAATTATATGTTTTGGTTCTACTCGGTAATCCGGACAATTCGATAATCCTTACACCGCCGAAACATGTGGTGTCCGTATTATCGAGATTATACTGTATATACATTATAGGGTCTCCGATGAATTTTTCAATGTGTTACAAACGGAAAGACGAATTTAATTATACCCTCCATATTATGGTGGAGGGTATAAAAAGCCATGTGGTCTTCTATAAGTATATCTTGTAAATATTCATTTATTCTAGCTTAGTAACGCTGCTAATGGTAACTGGTATATTTTAAGTTTTAACTAAATCTCAAAATGCCATTAAATATTGACCTTTATCCTTGTCTGTTATTTAATACTAATTAGAAAATAATTGTAGCTAGGGGTGTAAATTATGTCCATGCCATACATATTTCTGTTTAATATAAAATAATATAAACGCAATATAGCTTCTGCTTCCTTACGGGCATTCTTCCGCCATTGGTTACCGAAAAATATTTTCCTTCCAGTGGTCTATGAAATTATTTCATCCTTGTGGCTTGATAGCCTCGACCATACCGACCATGTTCTCACCTGTCCTCTGTTCTTTGGTAATTGCTGTTCAACACAAAGACACACATAACTTATCAACTGACTAACGTCTTTAATATTACACTTAACATCAGCATAAGTTTCAATTGCGCTACGAAATAACGGTGGCTGTATTGTAGATTAAAAGTGTTGATGTTGCCAGATGTATGTTGTGTCATGGGAAAACATATTGGCAGTTGCGGTTGCACCAAACGCCATATAAAGTTTGTTTGTCCGTTTGCGGTCCTGTACGGTATATATTCTTGATCTTCTTGAAAATGTTTGTGGAACAATTATATGTATATTTTATCATAGGTAGGCCATGTTCGAAGATGAGCTAAATTGGTCTACACTCCGTTTCATTCAATAGCACATTTCAAATTTGTATTTGTTACTTAATTTTAGTTGACATTAGTTGAATATCCTGGGATATGGTTGTGTATCTTGTTTCGTACACTTATGAAGTATCTTTCCACAAAAAGTGTTGCTTCGATAAAGTCCCGTTACATTTTTTTTAGAATTTTCTTTCAAAAAGCGCAAAATTTGTACGGCTTTAATAATTTGAGTACGACTGCAAATGTTGAATGCTACTGTTACGTTTCTTTAAAATTGGAACGAATAAAAGCCATTTCAAGTTTAGCTCTTTGTATCTGATATGGGCGGCGACGAAGATACCCCAGAACGAGTCGCAAACGATGACGTTCAATGTTTATCACCTAGCCAATTAATCAGCTGAAAAAGAATAAAGCAGTAGGAGCGGATGGGTTGCCCGCCGAATTGTTCAACACCGGGGGCAAAAGGTTGAGCGAAATTTAGTGCGAAGAAACGATTGGAACCTCAAGCTGCTATCTCCCGTACACAAGAAGGGTGACAAGACGGTTTGTGCAAATTTCAGAGGCATAAGTCTCCTACCCATCGCATACAAAGGGCTGTCGAGCGTACTGTGTGAACGTTTAAAACCTATAATCATCAATTGGCAAAAGATTTACACTGTGCCAAATACTGGAGAAGACCCATCAAAGACAGATCGACACATACCACCCCGTGGTCGACTATAAGGCCGACTTCTACAGACCAATTAGACGAGTAGCGTTCCAAGCCATGTCTGCGTTTGACAGACCTGCAAAACTGATACCTTTATGCAGGAAAGAATCTCTTCTAGCCTTTTAAAAGAAACGAGGTTTCAGACAGTCTATCGTGTGACCGATTTAACATGTACTGGAAAAGGTCATACGAGATGCGATTGCATATACGGCCAGAGATGAACATAGCACTATATAAAATAAAGAAATAATGTTACTGGCCTAAGCAGAAGGCATAGACATAACAAACAGGTCGATCAGCGCGAGCCGTAGTAGCTACATTTGCAAAAATTCAAAAAGAGTATGCCAAGGTGGGTCTGGCAGTCAACGGCGATAAATTCGGACCAACTATGTATGAGTTTTGGAATCAGGGGAAGAATAATACTGGCCAATAGATGTTACTTTGGTCAAAGTAAACAGTTCAACAGCAAAACCACCTCTCGTCACCCCAAACATAGACTCTACAATACACTGATACTACCCGTACTTATGTATTGATCTGAAGCATGGGTACTTGCGAAAGCAGATGAGAACTAGTTGTGTTTGAGAGAAAATTTCTTTGAAAGACTTATGGACCAATACGCGTTGACGGTGAATACAGACGTCGAGCTGTACCATCCGACCGACATCGATAAATAAAACCTATCGAGTTACAACGATTGCGTTGGCTGGGCCATGCCAGCAGAATGGATAAAAATGCCCCCGCCCGAAAGGTATATGAATACGATCGTATACTGTATACGCCTCAAAAAAAGGCCAAAACTCCGATGGAAAGACCAAGTTTAAGATGTTATTGCAAAGCATGGTATCCAAAATTGAAGAAGTTCGGCTTATGGAACGAGACGTTATTATACCCTACACCACTATGTGGAAAGGGTATTATAAGTTTGTTTTTGTAAAAATTCATGTAAAACCGTGAAATATTCCTCGGAGACCCCCAATGTGGTATACCAATCTTCATATCTCGACGAGAGAAAGCGATTTTGAGATGTGTGTCCGACCGTCCGTCCGTCTGTCCATTATAAATTGTAATCAAACTCCAGGCCGCAATTATGGACCGACCGTCACGAAATGTTGCATGGAGGTAGGATTCAGACCAGAATGATCCCTATTTTTGTTGGAGATAATCGTGAAATATTTAGAGGGTGAAACGGACCAAAAACATAATTTTTATCCAATTTTGTAGCGGCTCTGTAGGTCGCAATAATAGTCCGATCAACGAAATTTTAAATATGGTAAGAGTATATGACAAAGAAGTAGCTTGCAATTTGAGATGCCGATCAGGTTATATTTAGAGAGTTAAATAGACCAAAACTTTTGTGTGAAAACTGTGAAAAATTTTAATATAAAGCTTATATCTGTGTTCCTGAAAGACATATTCTTCCCTCGTGAGTTATATTTGGAAGACTATCTGTTGACTTTTGCACTGATGTCGATTACGTTAATGAGCGTGCTCAGATAACAGAGCTACAGCCTAATATATCCAGTTTTTTGTTTGTAGTGTAGTAATTAACACTCTAGAGGCCGCAATTATAGCTCAATAGTCACGAAATTTTGCACGAGGTAAGAGTTTAGGTATAAAAAAATGCCTATAATTTTGCATGATGATCTGATATTATTTAGCGGGTGACATAGACCATTACTTTTGTATGAAAAATATACAAATATTATTTTTGGTCCATATTTTAATTCCTGGAGGGCATATACCTCCAAAGTAGCCTACATATGGAATAATAACTACTGACCTTTCCCCTGATGCAAATTGCAATAATGGGTCTGCTAGATAACGGGCCTACTGCCTAATATATAATGGTTTTTCTTCCCATACTACAAATTGTCTCTATCATGACAGAGAAATTTTCAGTTCAGTTGTCAAATTGGATACTTTATACAAATATTGCAACATGGGGCCGCCTCGACACCTATTTTATACCTCAGAATTTAGGGTAAAGGGGATATAAAGAAAATACGACCAAAGATGTGTCTCATCGAAAAATTGGTTTTAGACCCCAAGTATGTTTGGACGAAATTCGTTTCAGACAATTTGGAGTCTATTTAGCCCTGTCCGTTCATCTACCGAACGGATCTACCGATTCGAACCAAATTTTATTCATCGTAATATTTTGCCCAAAATTGTATAAGTTCCAATGTAGGCTATGTCGGTCCACACCTCCACCAAAAAAGTTCAAAATTGTTTTCGAAAAATTGTGTGAACGATAACTGGCGAAGTGAGCAATCGATTTGATTCAAACTTTCCATATTTTGTTATTCCTTTCAGATATAGATCGGATAAGACTATATCGGTCCACACCTTAGGGTACCTCCCACACAAAATTCGAAAAAGGGAAATTTAAGAGTCCTCACGAATCGTTTTGATTTTTTTTCAGCAGATTGTACTTGCGCCGCAAATCCGCAAGATAACTCTCAAGGGGATTTTGTGATTGGTCGAAACTTTACACATCGTATTACTTCATCCAGTCATGTGTCACGTTGGAATATGGACTATATCGGTCCGTCCTTCGAGTACCTCCCACACAAAATTTGGGAAAAGTGCAGTTTGAGGACCCATATCGGATCTATTTGATTATTATTTTATTATTATTATTATTAATATTATTATTATTTTTTTTTAAGAAGGTTCTTTTCACCTATTCTGGTCCCTATTCTGGTCCCTTTTCCGGGGTAAGTCATACTTCCTGAGATAATAGTCCAGAAGTTCCAAACACCCCTGCCGGCTCGAACTAAAATTACAAATCTGAAAAAAAAAACGATTCTCAAACTTTTCCAAAACTCAGAATATATATTTTTATAAGGCAGAGGCTGAGCGTATATCACCGTTAGCGCAGCTGACTTATACTATCTTCTTTGCTGTGTAATTGAATATAAATAATTTTGGGATTTATAAATTTGTTTGCATGCAAAATTTTTGAATTTCTATTCATTGTTAGTTATTTTTACCGGTATAAAATATATTTTAGATATCACAATATATGCCCACATTGAAGTATTTTCGAAGCATATGTGAGGTACAAGTGCACAATTTTTGGACGATAGATCTTCAATAAACTCGCAATTTTCCCAATTATCAAATATACCAAATTGTGTGGTATATATATTTATTTTAGGTGTATTCCAAAAAGAACCTGATATTCAAAGACAACTTGAAGATGTAGCAGGAGAGGCTTAATCAATGTGAATTTTCCAATTTTCGAATATTTTTTAGAAATATATAATTTATATATTTTTCCACAAACATCCCAGGAAAGACAAGGGAGGCTTCTCTTATATCAATGGATTCATATTAAGTTATTGATATGAGACCTAGTTTTTGTCGCCGAATCCGAAGCGCGTGTCCTAAGTTGTCACTTGCAGAGACGTTTTTCATGGCGGAAATACTCAGGAAATATCGCCAACATTACTAAGGGGTATTTTGCCACCGTAGACAATTTGATGGGAAATGAACCCAGACATTCAGCGTGCAGGGGGCCGTCCGACTAAAGCCTTTGCTTACTTGTTTTTATTATAAAAGTTGTAAGTAAGTATGTAAGCGGTATTTCCGACAGTTGGTGCCCCCAGTGATCACAAAACTTCCCCACCAAAAGTTGTCTACATAGGTCCGTTTTGCTATAGCCGCCATATAACGCTACCTCTCGATTTTCGGTATTTTGAGGATTTTAGTAACAATAGCTGTTTGTCATTTGAATTCAGAATTTCGAGAATTTTAGTTACATTTTTTTCCGAAATAGCGGTAATTTGACAATTGATTTCTGCACCAAATATTGTCAATAAAGGTCCACGGTTTGTGCAGCTCCCATATAATAGAACCTCCGGATTCTACGTATTTTGATTGATTTTTTTGGGATTCCCTGTGCTCATAAAATTGTTCCAGATAAAACATCGAAAACTAATTATTCCATATAAATAAATTATTCCATATAAAAAATAAAAAAAAAAAATAAAAAAATTCAGTATATTTCATGGTGTATGGTATAAAGTGTTCGGCCCATTCGAACTTAACTCTTTTAATTGTTTACTTGTTCTGTTCAGGCACTTCTGTGAGCTTTTTGTATTGAAATATTTTGAATTTGACACCAGAATTATTCAATGAAGAGAACATTTGGTATTGTCTTACCTGGTTCTCGAATCAGGGCATTTAATTTGCATGATAGGCATGCTAACAATTGATATCCAGTTTCTTCCAAGAACAGCAAAAATATTCATTTTAATATTTTAAAATTATTGCATTATTTTCCAATAAATTTGGCAACTTTGCAAACAACAGTAATACCACCAACAACTATTCTCCCTCGTTGTTGAGCATGAATGCTAGAACATTTACCACAAACATGACAATAGCAAGAACAACAACAACAAACTCGATAGCGACGATGATAATAATGATCAGAAGCTACATTCAACATTTCAGACGTAATAGAATTACCAACATACATAAATACTACACGCTACTACTCACTTTCTTTCATCACAGCGTACTTATCCGTTAACTACAACAGCAACTACACGAATCACTTTCACTTTGTCATCACCAGAAAAAGAACATTACATCGTTGTCGGCTTCATTATCCTACCGAGTATTTTGTGGAACATGGTAATGGCTGGGTAATGGCAAAATCATTTGCCAAAGAAATAAAGTATGCGTTTGTTTTTGTGTACGAGTAAGTACATTTTTATGTGTATGTTAATACAAAGCACCAATGACTGAAATTGTTTTGTTTTATTTAAGCCAAACGCCTTCGAAGGGGGATACAAATAAAACAGCATAAAAACTTGACAACAAAGTCAAAAAAGACAAAAGCTAAGCACTGCTTAAATATGTATGCATTAGAACATACATAAATAACAGTGACTGTAATGAGCTAACCCACATAAGTCGTACTTATGCCGCTATACGGCAGATTTGGATGTACAAAGGAAATGCACTCATTCATTTGCCAATACACAAACACACACAATACATATCGGAAGTTATCATGTTAGCGTGTTGTAGCATTGCAATTAAGAGCTTATGTAGATAAACGCTTGAGCCTTTTGGTTAGTTTAACTTATAAAATATGTATGCTTCCTCCTGAACATAGCGGAAACGTCTTTATAATTTAAATGAATTTTCTTAAAGTATTTTCTGATTGTTTTCATAAAGATCCCAGAAAACCGAAGGTGAACCGATCGCAACTAAGGGAAGGGAAACCAGTTTATTATGGGGTAGTGAAACAAGTAATAATAAGTAATAATAATTGTTCCACAAGCATCCCCGGCGAGACAAAGGACTTCTCTCATATCACCACGATTCATATTAGCTCAATGATATGGGACCTACAGTTTATCGCCGAGTCCGAACGGCTTTCCCTAAAACACCAGTTGTAGAGGAGTTTTACTTGGCTGAATACTCAGGAAATGTCGCCAACATTATTGAGGGCTATTTTTCTATCGTTGATGTTTCCTAGCCGGGGAATCAAACCCACGACCTTCTGCGTGCAAGGCGGGTGTGCATACCATTGCACCACGGTGACACCAGAAACAATTTAGTTAATTACATAATAGATGGGACGTTAGTTCTTGCAAGTGAACTAGGGAAATATATCTAAGTTTCTCGGTCATACGAGGTACTCCGTCTTCTAACACCAAGTCTCCAACAAATATACATATTCGTCTATTCTATTGATATTCTATTAAAAAATCCTAGACCTGTTAGATTTTTATGGGAAGAGCTATAAGTTTCTATGATATTTGAACGTAAAAATGTAAACGTGAACCTTAAACATGTGAGGACTGCGTTAAGTTAGGCTGAACTTTTTATACTATCCACCACTAACTAATTTGAAATTAATAGGAACAAACTAATTGTTCCTTACGTTATGAAAGTATTAAGCTCTTACTCTGCGTTCCTCCTCTTCCTCCTTATTCTTAGAGGAGTAGAATATCTTCAGTCTAGAACCTGTAGGTACACTAATGTGGGGCTACACCTTATCATGGATATATAGTAAAAAAAAAATAATAAGCTAACTTCTCATTTATAGAGAACTCGAAACATTAAATTACATTAAACTAAATATGAAACAATTTTTTGAAAACTTTTGAAAGCACTAGCCATTTTAGTATGCACCGGAAGGGTGCTTTTTAGTCCAGTCAAAATAGTCATTGAAATAGCAAAAATTCCCACAAAGCTGAATTTTGGTAGAGAGCTAGGGTTTGCCATTAGAAGCAATGTCCAAAAAGTCCCCATCAATCTCATGTGTGCAAAGACAAAGAAATTCTCTACAAGTTTGGTCTTTTTAATTTTTTTCCTTGAGGTATAGTGGTTCTAAAAAACACATTATTTATATGCACTTATAAGGGAAATGAAGCGGCTAAAATATATGCTTTCTTGAAGAGCGAAATTATACCTATATTTAAAAAGAATCTGACAAAATCGGAGCGCGCTTAGTAGAGTTATTCCATGTTATATCCATTTTATGCAAATATGGCCCATTTAACCCGCATGTGTAATCGAAAGCCCAACAGGAACGACCCCAACGAAAACTCTCCATTTTTTTCTGAATTTTTGTCAAAAGGTGTGGTGGGTTGCGCTGATTACGAAAATGTATAATTTTGATAGGAGGCAGATCCGGTTCGGCAGTTATTTGACCCGAAAGGCCGGATTTAAAGCCGGATTAGACCCCGCTCTGCATGATTTTCATAAGCGGCTTTTTTCTTCACATGTGTAATTTGACTTTTATATCACGATATCTCAAGAATGGTTACTCTATTGACAATTCATAAACATCATTCTTATGGGAAGAGCTATAAGTTTCTATGATATTTGAACGTATAACAATACGTATTTGTGTCTAGCGTGTTGTGATAGAGTAAAGGTAGTGTGAACGTAGTGTGATGTGTCTGTAGTGGCCCGGCCACTTTAAAATAACATGAAGGAAGTGATCAGAAAAAACATTCCCTCTCTCAGAACATACCATGCCAGCACCAACCAACTTCGTTCTCTCTCTTTGTTTTTGAACTCGTTCATTATAACTTGGATTCTCAAACTGTAAACTACTAAAAGCAATTTGTCCACACAAAATAAAAAGTCTAGAATATTGAAAAGGAAACACGTCGTTTTATTGTGAAACAAAAAGGTTTTAATGCTGTGTTCCTTACAAAGCTGCTCCCGAGTGGACAGCACTATTTTGCCGATCAAACCGTAAGCTTTGGAATCGGTTCCTTGGTACACAGCAGAGTTAAGGCAAGTATTTGCTGTGACTTGTGTGTGAGCCGGTAGCTGTTGCGTAGTTGACCCAAACGTGAGCTGTTGGAGTCATCGTTGGCTATCGTTAATGCACATTGGCTTTGAGGCAAGACGTTGCTGCGCATTGGTTTGTGAGCTTGCTGTTGTGAACCCGGGTCCCTGCCGCTGGACTTGTGCAATCTGTAGAGGTTAGCAAGGAGGCTGCCGTACAGGGTAAGGTACCTAGGAACTAGTCTTGGTGGACATAAACATTGGTCCTTCCACCGAGAATTTATGGAAATTGAAACCAGTTGCTGGAGGATATTTTGTGGCCCAAAAAGAGGGGTTGAGTATTTCGATACAAGGTACGTACAATATATAAAAGTGCATCACAAACCATATGTAAATTTAGTTGTTCAAAATTAAATAACAAACACCTCTGTGTATACAGACATTATTGGAAAAGTTATTTTATCAAATAATTGTGTCGAAAGAAACAAGTTGAGGTGATATTTTTGTGTGGCTCGTTTTAGTATAGCGGTTTTTATACCCTACACCACTATGTTGGGAGGATATTATAAGTTGGTTTTGGCCAAAAAGTTTGTAACGCATCGAAATAATGGTTGTAGACCCATACTTATATATACCAAAATGAATGTCTCGACGAGCTGAGTCGATCTGGCTATGTGTGTCCGTCCGTCAGTCTGTCCGTCCGTTCGTCTGTCCATCTAAACCTTGTAATCACGCTACAGGTCGCAATTTTGATCGGATCGTCACGAAATTTTGGGTGTTGATGAGGGTCCCGGAGGGGAAGAGGCCTATTGATTTTGGTGATGGTCGGATAATGTTCAGGGGTCGGAATGGGCAAAAAACTTATGTGGATAAAAAGACAACGTTTTTTTTTTCCAAAGCGAATATCTCAGCTTCTGTATGGGGTATACCAAAAACAATACCTGATAATAAAAGTAGAAAATATCACCTTTATACTGATGTAAAGTAAGTTCTCGTAGGTGATCAAACAACGGAGATATTACAATAGTGGCAAATAAAACCCAAATTTTTATTCTTGCAATTTTAATTATAATGACGAATATCACAGCTTTGGTTAGGGACTTTTCAAAAGCAAAGCCTGACTATGAAAGTAGAAAATCCCATCTTTAAAATTGTGCTAAGTAGGTTGGCGTAGGTGGTCAAATAATAGAGATATCGCAATAGTCGGTAATACATCCCTTTTTCCACTTTTTCTGCAATCACACTACAGGTCGGAATTTTGATCGGATCATCACGAAATTTTCTCACAGAGATAAAAGAAATGTTTTCGAGTGAAAAGATTATCCACAGAGGTAGTAGTGTAGGGTATCTCATAGTCGGACCAGTACCGACTATAGCCATCTCTCACTTGTTTTCGAAATGTTGTTGCTCTTTGGATTTGATTCCGTTGGTTCTTTTTTCTATGTACATATATACATACATATGAATGTAAATAAGGTGATACATATATATAACAATTTGGGTGAAATTTAAAGAAGCCAATTTGGTGGTGTTGCACAGTGGCTCAAAGTGAAGCAGCGATAATTTTTCTCTTGTCAAAATTTTGTTGTCGTTCTGAAAGTGATAGACATTCATTTAATTTTCACACATAGTTTTTATACCCTACACCACTATGTGGAAAGGGTATTATAAGTTTGTTTTGGTAAAAATTTATGTAACACCGCGAAAAATTCGTCGGAGACCCCCAATGTGGTATACCAATCTTCATATCTCGGCGAGATAAAGCGATTTTGAGATGTGTGTCCGTCCGTCCGTCCGTCCGTCCGTGTGTCCGTCTGTCCATTATAAATTGTAATCAAATTCCAGGCCGCAATTATGGACCGATCATCACGAAGTTTTGTATGGAGGTCGGTTTCACATCAGAATAGATCGCTATTTTAATTGGTGATGATCGTGAAATATTAAGCGGGTGAAATGGACCAAAAACATAATTTTTATCCGATTTTGTAGAAGCTCTGAAGGTCGCAATAATAGTCAGATCGCCTCGAAATTTTAAATAAGGTAAGAGTATATGACAAATAAGAAGCTTGCAATTTGATATGGCGATCAGATAATATTTAGAGGGTTAAATGGACCACAACTTTTGTGTGAAAATTGTGAACATTTTTAATATACAGCTTATATCTTAATTCCTGGAAGTGACATTCCGGACAAGCTATACTTGGAAGAGGAGCGATTGACCTTTCTATTGATGTCAATTGTGTTGGTGTACATGATAAGATAACAGAGTTACAGCCTAATATACCACGTTATTTGTTTGTAGTGTAATGATAAACACGCTAGTTGTCGCAATTATAGCGCAATAATCACGAAATTTTGCACGAGGTTAGGAGTTAGGAGAGGAAGATGCTTACAATTTTGGATGATGATCTGATACTATTTAGTGGGTGAAATGGACCATTAGTTTGTATGAAAAATACAAAAATATTTTTGGTCTATATTATATTACCTGGAGGGCTTATACCGGCAAAGTAGACTACATATGCAAATAGAACTACTGATCTTCCCCTGATGAAAATTGCAATAAAATGTCTGCTAGATAACGGGTCTACTGCTTAATATATAATGGGTTTTGTGTAGAGAACCACATTTTCCCATTCCCATTCCCATTATTGCAAATTACATGGTGCCCTAACGTTTTAATTGTCCAATTGGATTTTTATACATACATTGCAGCCTGGGTCGCTTTGCCACCTTTTTGCAAAACGATTCCCCAGCTTTGTGTGATACAGTACCAGAATCCACAAAGTTATTTCTTACAATAAGTTTATTTGTTCCATAAAGAAATTTTGGTATGTGGAAAGCTAATTCCCAGGGGTTAATGTGTAGGGTATTACATGGTCGGCCCCGTCCGACTATAGCCTTGGCTTACTTGTATTTTATCTAATCTTAGGTAAAAGCTCGTTGATAATTAATTTCATTTACTCATGTACTCTACGTACCCCTTTAGTCCGCATTTCCAAAAAAATTGGTCTACCTCACCGCCAAGCATCACCAGCCGTCAATTTATTTAAGGTATTTCAATTAAGGGATAAAAACCTTCTTGTAAACAAATTGTCACATATCTCTAATTTAATTACTTAATTTCAGTAAGTTACTTCGCGTTCACATAAAACCAATGGTACAATATATAATACAAATTTTCAAACCCTGGACCTTATCTAAAATTTAACAGTTTTTGCACTCCTAATGCCTATGGCATTACGTGTAGAAACATGTCATACGTTTTAAGTTCGAATTTTCATAACGATTTTGATCTAATCCCAACTGTTAAAGCATTAACTAAGTTAAACTAAATGTTTCTCGTCTTCTCAAGCGGTTGTGGCCTTCGAATATTAGTAGTTGGCGAGCCAGGTTATTAGGATTGTTCTTTTGAAATATTCAGAGGGGAAAATGGACCAATGACAAACATTTTACCCGATTTTGAAGCTACTAGAATTTGAAGTATAGAAGTTGCTATCAGGGACGTAGCCAGGATTTCATTTCGGGGGGGCCCACCTGACCAAAATTTTGAAAGTTCATGTTAGCGAAAATTTTTTATTTAGCAAAGACGTAAACCTTATTTTAGACTTATATTACTGATGAAATATTGTTCATTACTATATTTTAGTTAAAATGACGTAAGACTTCTTGACCAATGTCCCTTGTTTTTTTCTTTGAGAATATATCAGAGTCAATATATGTTCAAAACAATGGATATAATAATAATAGCATATATTTTTGGATGTATCATTTATCAAATAACTCACAACTACAGTGAATGTTATGTAAATCAGTGATATCACTTCGGTAAGACCAAAAGAAAGAGTATACAATCGGAAAACCTTAGAAATATCTTAACATTTAATTCTGTTGTTTACATGGAATGTTGAGGACCTTTCCTTTGTTTCCTACTTCACAAAAGTTCAAAATCACGGCTTCAATTTTCCACTCGAATTCTATTGAGCAATTTATGGAAGGAAAATGGGATTAGTAGAGAATTGATTTATGCAGAGGGAACGTTCGGATATCATGGCGTTATCCAGTAGTATTTTTTATATTTACAGGTATATTTAGGAGTTATATAAATAAAGAAAAAACGCCGAGATACGTGTCTCCTTTTTTGTCTATGGTCAATTTCGGAAATTCAATCGTTGTTATTGTCATAAAGAAACGTATTGTAGTTATTTTCCTAAGTATATCTTGGTGTCCAATCGTAGATTTTATCGCAAAGAATTCCTGAAGGCTCATAGTGGTTTTCTTGATAGAGAACTAATGCTGAGCAAGAGTGAGTCTATCCATGATGAAATTCTATCACCCAATCGCGGGACAATCGTCGCACTTCTCTTACAGAAATTCTGGTGTCCTATGGTGAATCTTCTCATAAGTTGATCAGGAACTAGGAAAACTCTGGCAACCAGACTTGAAATCTTTTAAAATGAAATTCTGGGGCCAATCCAAGGGGTATACATGTATACATTCGTTTAGCAAAAATCCATAAACACAATTTTGCCCAATCTACATTTTTTATACTCTCAGCCTTTAGTCAAAATGTGCCTCATCGAAATAACGGTTTTAAGGGCAAAGAGTGTTTGGAAGAAATGTGTTCAGAAAATTTGGAGTCCACTTAGCTATGTTCGTCCATCTGGGTGGCTGCCTGGAGAACACGATAATTCTCGAACAGATCAACCGACTCTGTCCAAAAATTGGCCTTCGTTATATTTTGTCACATTCCGATTAACTTCGAATATGGACAATATCGATCCACTCTTTCGATATCCTTCCACAGAGTATTTCTAAAATTTTCAGGGAAGTGCAGTTTAAGACATCTCTGGATAATTAGTAAATATGGCTTCACTTCCTTTATGGTTACGGTGACCAACCGTACTCTATTATAGAGGACAGTACTCTATTTTAGATGTCCGTACTCTATTTTTTCAAAGTACTCTATTTGTCCTCTATTTTCATCATTTGTACTCTATGTCCTCTATTTTTGATTTGTTTTACAAATACATGTGAATACAAAGGTAATACATACATTGAAATTCGAGAAACCTAGGCAGAAATTGAACCAAATATTGTCGCTGTTGAAATGAAATCAGTCGTTTCATACGCATCGTATAAGGCTTATACAGCGGTCGTATTTTTTTGAAATTTCTTGCACCAATCGGTACGGAATCCACCGATAAGAAACCTTTTTTCGGCCAGGTTTTCATGCAGTATGGAATGTAAGCCGGTGAAAGAAATGTCCAAGGATGCCTCTGTCATGGTGATCTTGCATTATCAATTTACTCACGGCTTCAATGTTTTCTGTCACAACGGGCCCCCCCCCTGGCTACGTCGGTGGTTGCTATTACTACTAGGATGTTTGGTATTAAAAATGGGCTATACCAGTTGCCGTTTTGATATAGCCCCCATATAACGGTACCTCCCGAATTTCGGTATTTGGAAGGTTTCAGCTTCATAAATACACCGAAATTACTTAAATTTGGTATTTAGTTTTCGTTTAAGGTGCAAACCTTTTCACCTGGAAATTATCGATATAGGTCAATGCCTTCATATAGCCCCCATAGAACGGTACATCCCGATATTCAGTATTTTTAAGGTTGTGGCCTCAATATCCTGCCGAAATAGCTGAAATTTGGTATTAATCTTGGGAGTGTAAAACTTCCCATCTGGAATTTTCATATAACCCCATAGAACTGCTCCATCAAATCATTAGAAGATTTTGGCTCCAATATCCTACCGAAATGGTTTAAATTTGGTATTTTGTCTTCGCATAAAACTTTCCACCAGAAATTTGTCGGTATAGGCCCACGTTTTCATAAAGCCCCCATAAAACATACCCTACGATTTTCGATGTATTGGAAGTTTTAGCCACATTATTCAAGGGGAATAACTGAAATTTGGCATTTAGTCTTCGCGAAAGGTACAAAATATTTATTAAAGTACAAAACATATTTTGCAAACAATTAGGCAATACAGGTCCAGCTTTTGATATAGCCCACATAAATGAGTAGCCCCCATTAAAGATTTTTTGAAGATTTTAGTCACATTTTTCTACCGAATTGGTTGCTAATTTGAATTTTGTGTTCCCAGAAGATAGAAAATTTACTCTAAAAAACGATCCACGACTATGTCATGTATTTCGAGTTTTTTTTTAAAAAATTTCGAAGCGTGATTACTGTAAATTAACGTTGTGTTTTATAGAAGATACAAAAGCTCAATTCGGAAATTAGTAAATATTGTCCATGTTTTGGAAAGAACAAAGATGACGACCCATATGAGCTCTTTTAAATGAAGTATTATCAGTTAAGATATTCTGCGCCTGCAAGGGATAATAGGAAGAGTTTAGTACTTTAATAAACGAGAAGAAACTAGTTGTTCCTATTTACCTTAATTCAGTTTGTGGTGGAGGCGAACTTAACGCCGCACAGTGGCCAAATTTCCGAAAAAACAGGCCAAAAATCGAAAAAAAAAATTATTAATTCAAACTAAATAGTGTCAAATATTGTTTACAGGGTCCCACTGCGTGTAATTATGAAAATAAAAGTTGCTATAAAAGCAGGTCAAAGTGACCCTCCTTGATATTTTTTTTAATATTTAAGTTGAAAGTTGATATGAAAATAAAAGTTGCTATAAAAGCAGGTCAAAGTGACCCTCCTTGTTTTTTTTTTTTAATATTTAAGTTGCTAATTAAAATGTTATAATATCCAAAATAAACAACCGATTTTAAATATTTTTTTGTAATTGTAATGAAAGGTATGCGAAACAAAATTAAAGTGTTCAGTGTCGCCAATTTTTTTCAAGGTCAATTTTACACAATAAATAATGAAAATAGTTGTGAGTAAGATCGAGTTGGGCCGTGTTACTTATAATTTCATAAAAAGGGAATAGTGTTTTACCAATTTCCATCGAAACATCCTGCACATATTTGCACTTTTCGTTTTTATGTTTTTTATACCCTCCACCATATGGAGGGTATAATTAAATTTGTCATTCCGTTAGTAACACATCGAAATATTCGTCGGAGACCCTTTTCCTTTTTCAAAAAGCATCTTGGTCAGTAAGCTCGTCTCTAACGAGAAATTAATTAAAAAATTAATAAAAAATGACCTTCGCCTAATAGGCAAAATTTTCAAATAAAAATAAAAATCAGCTTGAGCCAGGCTGGTGTTCGAACCCACGTCCTTGAAAAACACATGGAAAAAAGTGTTGTCACGGCGTGTCAGTGTTCAGAACCAAACTCATAACTTTCAAAGGCTACGCTAAGCGTTTGTCATGAAAGCCATACAAAGATTTGAACAAAAAATTCAACTTTGTAAAAAAAACAACTTGCATTTGAAAGAGGAAATAAGTTAGAGGATAGCGAAGCCGCCCCACAGTCGATGTGTCTGAGGTGCCTTCCTAAACCAAAGGCGAAACATGCATGTCACACAGTGGTGATTGTGTGGGTTCGTATCGTCTGCTTTCCTTTTTCAAAAAGCATCTTGGTCAGTAAGCTCGTCTCTAACGAGAAATTAATTAAAAAATATATATATTTTTGATCAACATAAAATTCTATGTCGATTTAACCATGTCCGTCCGTCCGTCTGTCTGTCTGTTGAAATCAAGATACAGCTCGCAATTTTAAAGATAGAGAGTCAAAATTTGGTAGAGAAGTTTTTATTACTTGCAGGATGGTTGGTATTGAAAATGGACTATATCGGTCCACGTTTTGATATAGCCCCCATAGAACGGTACCACCCGATTTTCGGTATTTTGAAGGTACAAGCTTAATTATCACACCGAAATGGCTGAAATTTGGCACTTAGTCTTCTTTAAGGGTATAAAACTTTCCCCCAGAATTTTGTCGGTACCGGTTCACGTCTTCATATAGCCCCCATAGAACGGTACCTCCCGATTTTCGCTATTTTGAAGGTTTTAGTTTCATTATCACACCAATATGGCTATAATTTGGTACATAGTCTACGTTGTGGGTATAAAACCTTCCCCCTGAATTTGGTCGGTATCGGTCCATGCCTTCATATAGCCCCCATAGAACGGTACCTCCCGATTTTCGGTATTTTGAAGGTTGTGGCCTTAATTTTCATCCGAAATGGCTAAAATTTGGTATTTAGACATCGTTTGGGGGTTCTCAACTTTCCTTTTTGAATTTGTCGTATTGGTCCACGCCTTCATATAGTCCCCATACAACGGTACCTCCCGATTTTCGGTATTTTGAAGATTGTGGCCACAATTTTCCTCCGAAATGGCTGAAATTTGGTATTTAGACTTGGTTGGAGATACAAAAACTTCCCCTTTAAATTTGCCGGTATAGGTCCGCACCTTCATATAGCCCCCATGGAAGGGTACCTCCCGATGTTCGGTATTTTGAAGATTGTGGCTTCAATAGTCCACCAAAATGGATGAAATTTGGTATTGAATTTTCTTTGAGTCTAAAAACTTTCCGTCAGATATTTGTCGGTATAGATCGACGTTTTGAACTACCCCCGATAGAACGGTGCCTCACATTGTTTTCCCGAAATTGCTGAAATTTTGTATTAAGTCCTCTTAATACACGAATTGAAACTAATTTTTCCATTTAACTTCAATTCATTCAATACAACGTGGTGGAGGGTATAACAAGTTCGGCCCGGCCGAACTTAACGCCGTTCTTACTTGTTTTGTCTTGCAGATGTATACATATTTTCGTTGATTCAGAATGTTTGAATATAGTATAGGATAACTTCCTGACGTTTAGGTAAAATTTTGAGTTTTGATGTATTCTACGACCCATAGTAAAATTTTGCGGCGAACAAATTTCTAAAATATTTTGATTTTATACGATCACATCTTATAAGAGATTTTGAAGATTTGTTGAAAAAGACCCCTTTTATGACCCACACGAAGGTAAATTTCTTAAGAAAAATATTCCTCGTATACTTGTCAGTAAAGTTGCCAAAAACTCTATGTACCTAAAGTGCAAGGATGCCAACTAGGGTGTCCAAAAAACCGGGTTTTCCAAACAAAACGGTTTCCGGTTAACCGAAAAATGAGCTGCAAGGAGTAAATAAAGCATAAGGATTTCGATATTATATAACTATCTTATAATATCCTTGTTATTTGACTTTCTACCTTGAAGTAGGGACACCAAAATTAAGACGGAAATTGTGCTATAATCCCCATTATTATAAGTCGTTCCGGTTAATTTATAATTAAAAGTGATCATTAAATTTCAAAATTTCATGTTAAGCACAGAGTTCGCCTAATAAGGCTGAACATTGTGAATGTTATACAGCATCGGAAAATTCGGCGGTCAAAACGTATGAGTAACGTAATACAAACTAAATTGTGATATTACGTATACACAGTATTTTCATGGAAACGATGTGACCATTGGAACTGCGTAGATCGTTCGATTGAACTAGATTGATACAACTCTTCATTTTACACAATATACAGTCTGTCGCAAAAGTAGTATACACCGTTGAAACCAAAATGTATTAGGGTTAAATGTCAATTAAAAGTGCGCAATATTTGCATACATTAGCAAATGTACGGTTCGAATCCCAAAAAGACCAAATTTATGTCGCAAAAGTTAGTATACAATGGAGAATCCTCGTGGAACTGTGTGAAAAATTCTTGATATTTTTGAACAAAATGAATCTAAATCTGTACTTAATATCATAAAGAGTATATTAATTGGTTTTAATGACAGTTATAGTACTTATAGTGACAAGTCCAACGTACACTGGGTTGTAAAATCCACAAAAATTGGTCATCTACAAATACAACAACTGTAGCGACAAAATTCCGGGTGTTATGTCCTGTTTATGGATTCTAAAGCCATGAAATGCTCAGAAAAGCTCTAAAGTTTCAATATGGGGTGATTTTGATCGAGTTTCGGCTTGTCCTGTTTGAAAAAACGGGAATTTTTTGAAGGAAACCCATACTTTTGAGGTCATTGTCCTTTTGAAACATGTAATAATCCTTAATCCTTGCACATAAGGACTGTCCTTTTGAGTTAATTTTCTCACAAATGTTGCCCCTTTTCATATTGCCACCAAAAGTAAATAGTAGGAGAACCTCAAGGTCCGTTGTAAGCCCTACAGTTAAACTGTCCTACCGGCCTTTTAGCAGTATCGAACATGCTTCTCATATCTCTAGTGTCTAATGTACTACTAATGTCTAATGAACTACTTCTAACTGATCCATTTAGTTGTATTTTGGTCCTAAGTGAAGCGAACACAGCTTTTCAGAACGTTGTTGCACAATCCATGCGTTAAAACAGCAGAGAAAGCTCTGTATTAAAATCTTTAATGAGCTATCATATCCTTCTGTGGTGGTGGAGTATCACTGTATAACTTACACCCGAACTTGAGGTTCTCCTTCTATTTGTTTTTGGTGGGAATATGAAAAGGTACGTAACTTGTGAGAAAATTAACTGAAAAGGAAAGTCCTTATGTGTAAGGATTAAGGTTTATTACACGTTTCAAAAGGACAACGACCTCAAAAGTATGGGTTTCCTTCAAGAAGTTCCCGTTTGTTCAAACAGGACAAGCCGAAACTCGATCAGGATCACCCCATATTGGAACTTTAGAGCTTTTCTGAGCATTTCATGGCTTTAGAATCCATAAACAGGACATAACACCCGGAATTTTGTCGCTACAGTTGCTGTGGATTTTACGACCCAGTGTACGTTGGACTTGTCACTATAAGTACTATAACTGCCATTAAAACTAATTAATATACTCTTTATGATCTTAAGTACAGATTTAGTTTCATTTTGTTCAAAAATATCAAGAATTTTTTACACAGTTCCACGAGGATTCTCAGTTGTATACTAACTTTTGCGACATACATTTTGGTCTTTTTGGGATTCGAACCCTACATTTGCTAATGTATGCAAATATTGCGCACTTTTAATTGTTATTACGGAAGACAACCTTCTTGTCTATCAAATAAATCTAATTGTTTGTTGTTTTCAATAAGTTATAGTGATATTTATCTCTAATACATTTTGGTTTCAACTGTGTATACTAACTTTTGCGACAGACTGTATTTTAAATTTAAGGTAAAGGTGAAGTTTGTTTTGTTTTAAGTTTCAATATCATTTGATTGTTTTTAAGTCTGGAGTATTACCCAATGGCTTAAACTTCATCATTACTTTCTGTTACAGAGAGTTTTTCAAAACGAACTCTGTAACAGAAAGTAATGATGAAGTTTAAGCCATTGGGGTAATACTCCAGACTTAAAAACGGTAAAGGTTATGTTTATTTTATTTTCAAGAATACAATTGTAATGAAATATTAAAAATATTACTATATTTTTAAAACCGGTTAACCGACACAAATAACCGGTTTTTTCGGTTAACCGAAAATAACGTATTTGGCCAAAACCGGTTTCGGTTTTGTAACTCAAAACCGGGTAACCGGTTAACCGGTTTCGGTTTTGGACACCCTAATTCCAACTAATCTTAAGTCCAATATTTCCAAAACTGTAGAAATGGTAGAAGCTTGCACCCGTATTTTAATTTCTTGTTTTTTTTAGCAAAATTATTACCGATATTTCCTTGGTATGTAATGCTAATAGAGATTTCTTTTTTTTAAAGACTTATAGTAAAATTTAACAAAACTCACATGAAGTACGACCTCAACCCAAAAATGTGTTTTTAATTTTGCATATTTCTGAAGTTTAGGTAAGATATAGAGTTTTGGTGTATTCTAGGACCTATAGTAAAAATTAATGGCGAACAAATTTGTAAAATAGTTTGATCTGATACGATCACATTTTATAGATAAGGGACTAAAAAGACCCCTATAATGACCATCTGAGAGTTAAAAATATGAAAAATGAAATCAGCGACTCTAAAAACATAAAAACCCAAGGTCTAAATCCATTCATTTTTAGAGTTTTGGCCAGGTTTTTAGTAAAATTGGCCACTGTGCGCAGCTCTTACTAGCTATTTATAAATATTTTTATATTATTATATTACATGTAACCAGAGCGGTCCGTCTCTCCATTACTATATGTAATGTACTTACTTACTTGCCTTTTATTTACATTTAACAATTTTATTTGCAAACAATTTTCAATAGGAAAGTATTTTGATACACATTTACCTACTATTGACATGTATTCTTCATATCTACAGTTATTATTTTGTTGCATAGGATTGTACATTTAAACTTCCATTGTGTGTAGGTATTTAAATACACTCGTACACATGTATGTGGGTAGAAGTGGCACTTTCCTTTTCAATAAAGGCATATCGAAGAAAGGAATTTCAATACATTATTGCATTCTGTAAATCGTTTAATTGGCTCTTCTGAATGATTTACTTGATTGTATATGCAAACACATATGCCTTTGTACGTTTTTTCTGGAGAAAACTGTAGGCAAACATACACTCATTGTTGATCAAATAAATGTTAGTTTATTGCCTTAAAGTATATCGAATTTGGAAATTTTCTATTTATTTAATTTGGATTTAGGAGTTTATTGTGGAGCTTCTTAGATTATAGTGGGTTCATGTTTAAAATGTTAGATACATACATACATATGCGAGAAATGTTTAGTGCCACATTTTTCAAATATTATTTAGTTAGGGTTATTTGTTACTTTATATGGTAGTTTATTATGAGTGTGTATGATGACAGAAAAATGTAGCTAAGGGTAAAAAATAAATGGATACAAAGTTGGAAATAATTACTTTAAAAATCCATGCGCTTGTATTTATTACAATAATGCACATGCAAATAAAAACTTTACAAATCTTGTAGAAAGATTCAGAGCAAATGTCGGAGTGCCTATGATACTTGAATTAACAGCAGTGGGCATTTGGAGCTCCTAACAAAAGCAATACCACGTTCACATATGAGAAGTTGACGAGTCATAGGTTTAGGTGTTTGATTTGTTGACGACAACTGGGAAAGACCTCACACCCACACATTAAGATGACGCATTGTATTATAGCCATGTCATGAGAGAAGATATGAGTTTTGATGTGGCTTTTTTGTTGATAGGAACCTGAAAAACTACTTCGGATAGATTCCAAATTGTTTCAACTTCAGTCTTATCTGCGTCCATACCTCGCAAGCATATTCGACCGAAGATATATTTTACAGCGGTTCGAAAACGACGTATGGGCAGATCCCTGACCGTGATATAACAACTATTCCATGCGATTTATTGTCTAGAAAAAATAATCTAAAGAATAAAGTACGAACAAACGCAATAAGAAATCTAAACATCGGAAGCTTGAAATCACAAATGATTATATCAAAGGTAACACACTGTGCAAAAAAAAAATGGAGGTAAAAGTCTGGGGCACGGAAAATTCCTCTTGGGGAGAAAGGCCTAGGTGAGTATATTAAGAACCCCGAAGGACAGATCCGCGGTGAGTCGAACTTCTGCGTTATGGCGTGATGAAGTTTTTCCTAGAGACCCTGTAAGCCGTCAGGAATTAGCTTTATATCTTTGTTCACTGTTGCTTTAGCTTATTTTTGAGATGATATGTCTTCAGTTGAATCGAATGCGGATTATTTGCGTAGAGCACTTCAACCTTCTAACTCGCTTCCTTCAAAGTCCTTTTCGTCCTTTATTTTAAGAGCCGCTATAAAAGTACCACAAGATAATAGTAAACTCAGAGTTTAGAACACCACCTTTCGGCAAGGCATTTATTAAGAATATTGGCCGTTAAAATACTTCCATTTTAATAAAATTCACTGCCATGCTAAGCCATAAATTGAATACTCTCTTAGCTGTGGAAAATTTTAAAATTTACCAGAGGTAGATCTTTCCATCTTGATTACAAAAATATAAAGTTCTTTAGTTGATGGCCTAAACTGCTAATGTTATTCTTCCAATTAATCTTATATTAAATATCAGATAATTTTATAAATAAATAAACAAATAAGTAGATAGATAGATAAATAAAGTTCTTTAGGAGGAACTTCATACTTCCCGAGTTATGGGCCTCTGAAGATAAAAAAATTCCTTGTTTAAAGGTGTTCATAGGATAAAGTCTTAAAACCTCATCCGAAGATATATTGTTATGTACATGCTAGTGTATTCGCTAAGCTTTACAATTCTATCCATATTATTATTATCCGTCTAAAAATAGAGAAGTTATAAACAATCGAAATTACGGAAATTTAAATACCCATACTTGAGAACTTCCCCTCAAAGAAATTTTTGTTTTTTTGTAATCAGGACAAGAGGAAATACCAGCCATACAACTTTCAAATTTTTCGTTTAGGTTGAAAATTTGTTGCCATGCTTAATATGGTTGCAATGGAACTCTAATTTCCGTTCGGTCATAGAGCAAAAGTTAAAGTTTTGTATATTTAGGGTATATCTAATTTATTAGACCACATACTTCAACATAATTGGCATATAAAGGTCTAGCACCGTGATGTGTCCTCCAGAAATAGGAAATAGGCCTTAAAGAGCAACTATTTTGATGGCAAAATTTGAATCCCATCAGCATACAACATTGTGACATCTAAAATGTTCCAAGGCCTAACCTCTTTGCCTTAATGTGTACACGTGTTGTATTTTTCAACCATTAATTTTTTGTAGAAAATGTAATTAAGCAATTCTGTTTTCACCAATGGATTCAATCCCTGCTGAATGGTATCATTTCCTAAAAGCTAATTTCATAACAACCTCTCTCTTCTCCATTGTTAGTCACAACATAATGATAAGAAACAAACAACGGCATAAATCATATTTACAATACCAACACTACCATCACCATTCAAACTAATACGACTTTGCAGAACGAAGCCGTTTTACAATTGAGCCGCCCAGTGCACACATCGATTAACTCCGCTTTTTGAAAAATCTTAAATTTAGGTGTCAAAGTCCTTGATATAGACATAACTTCTTATAGTTTTAAAGCTTTCGTGAATAATAAAGATTAGCACCCATAAATGGCAATTATACAGATATGCAATGACAAACATAAATTTCATCATCGCGTTTCTCAACTTTTCATTTTATGGAGTTAATCGATGTGTGCACTGAGCGGCTCAATTAGTACTTACATGTGCCAGTAAATTATTTATAATTTTTTTTCTTCTGAAAAATCTTATTCCTCCTCTCAAACAGTATAAATACATACTTGAAGAATATAATTTATTAAATCGATGACTTTTATTTGTTTGCTTATTTAATGGGACAATACATAACTTCCTTAATTATGTTATGTATACGTCCAACTGTACTATTTCTAATTGGTAAAGAAGAGTTGGTTTTCAATTTTGATCCCGAGGGATGTATTCCCTACTCTATGCAAACATCAACAATATCTGTACTTGGGTACCAGAGGACTAGGAATGTCGAGGTGCTAATGAGGGAAGTGTGGCATCAATTAATGTATCGTACGACAGCGATATCGGGAGAATAGGTGAGACATAAATGTTTATTCTTATGAAAAACAAGAAAAACGGACAGGCGGAAACGTGAAAAATCGTGATCATGATATACAGGAGTCCGAATGTTTGAATATTTTACTACAGAGTAAAATCTCACAGATCATACGATGAAACTGATTAATTTAATCTAATGACAAATTGAGTTAGCGTGCTTAGAATATGCAGACAACATTTTTATTATCAGGAAATATACTGTGTGGATTTTTACGTGTAATTCTGATTATAGAGAAACAGGGATTGGGTGCGTATAACGCACAGTTAATAGAATTGTACGTTATGTAGACGTCCAACTGTACTTTTTCTAAATGGTTATTTTAAAGACCTATTCCCAGCAAAATGTTTTAGGCCAAAGAACAAGTGGTTTTCAATTTCGGAATGGCAAAGTGATCATAGAAAATGGGAATCTATTATTATTCCGAATTATTAGACAAAGTGTATGTACCCGGAGTCTTAATCAGAATTATTGGACAAAGTGTATGTATCGGGATGCTTAAGTGATGTAGATACCTATTCTGTGTAATCGTTATCATCGATATTCTGTTTGGAGCTGGAAAGAAGCAGAATGTTTCGAAACATGTTGTAAAGTGTTTGGAAAAGTACTTACAGTGTTTGTAAATTTTGTTCATAATAATACAACTCTCTATTTTTGGAATTTAATGATTATTTTTGAATATTTGGTGTATTTGTACCTACTCTTAAAGCATTGGAATTATATCATACACCACAATGTGGAAAGGATATTATAATTCTGTTTTTCCAAAAATGCATGTAACACTGCGAAATATTTGTCATAGACCCCCATGTGGTAAACCAAAATTCATATAATCAAATCAAACTCTCGAAATTTTGAATGGATGTCGGTCTCAGACAAGAATATACACCTATTTTTATTAGTAATGATTTTGAAATATTTAGAGGGGAAAATGGACCAATGACAAACATTTTACCCGATTTTTAGCTACTAGAAGTAGTAGTATAGACGTTGCTATTACTACTAGGATGTTTGGTATTGAAAATGGGTTATATCCGTCCACGTTTTGATATAGCCCCCATAGAACGGTACCTCCCGATTTTCTGTATTTTGAAGGTTTCAGCCTCATAAACACACCGAAATTACTTAAATTTGGTATTTAGTCCTCGTTGAGGGTACAAAACTTTTCGATGTATTGGAAGTTTTAGCCACTTTATTCAACGGGAATAAGTGAAATTTGGCATTTAGTCTTCGCGAAAGGTGCAAAACATTTATTAAAGTACAAAACATATCTTGCAAAAAATCAGACAACGCAGGTCCAGGTTTTGATATAGCCCGCATAAAAGGGTAGCCCCCATTAAAGATTTTTTGGAGATTTTAGTTTCATTTTTCTACCGAATTGGTTACTAATTTGAATTTTTGTTCCCAGAAGATAAAAAATGTATTCTGAGAAAAAAAAAACTATTCATATATATCCAGGTTTATGTCTGTATTATGTATTTCGGGTTTTTTTGTCAAATTTTTGAAGCGTGATTACTGTAAATTAACGTTGTGTTTTATAGAAGATACAAAAGCTCAATTCCGAAAATTGTAAATATTGTTTTTGTTTTGGAAAGAACAACAATGGCGCCACATATGAGCTCTTTTAAAGGGAGTATTATCAGTTAAGATATTATGCGCCTGCAAGGGATAAGAGGAAGAGTTTAGTACTTTCATAAACAAAAGAAAACTCATTGTTCTTATTTACTTCAAAATAGTTTGTGGTGGAGGCGAACTTAACGCCGTTCTTACTAGCTATTTATGAATATTTTTCCGTCTCTCCATTACTAAAGGAAAATTACACCTAATGTTTTCACTAATGTCTATTAAGTTATCGGACGGCTAAAATATCAGGCAATCGTATGAAACAAAATTCCGTGGAAAATTATTGACCAGGAATAGTCGTGTAGGGTATCACATGGCCAGACTCGTCCGACAATAGCCCACTCTTACTTGCCTTTATTTTACATTTAACATTTTTATTTACAAACAATTTTCAATATGTAATTATTTTGATACACATTTATCTACTATTCACATGCCTTCATATCTACAGTAGGCCGGGGCGATTTGTATGGAAGGAAAAAGATCTTAATGGGCCCTTCGCGTTTTTGATTCCTGGGATTGAACTGAGCAAATAAGTACACTAGACCATAGGTCTACGGTGAAAATCGAGCCTCCCGATTTTGACTTTAAGTTTTTTATCCACGTTTTTTTTTTTGACATTTTGGCATATAACGGCCAAACCATTGAGATTTTCGATCGAACACAAGGACAACAATTGTAGCCATGACAGTAGTTAAGTAGAACTCTCTAATACATCGCAAAAGCATTGGAACGCTCCTTCAGGCAGTTTTGGCCTTGATAATTTGCAAACGTTTCGAAAAATGTCGATAAATGGCACTGTGCTACAAAAGTTGACCAGAAAAATATTCAAGCGTTCTGATGCAAAATTCTATTGTGTTGGAATCCATGGAGAACGAAAATGCCTTAAGTTCGTTTAAGTCACTTCGTTTAATTTTTTTATAACTGTAAAATCAGTGAAAATCTGGGTTTCTTACATTTTCAAATTTAAACGGGTATATATATATATATTTTTTATATATTTTTTCACATCGGATTTCTATTGATCCTCTTCCTTTTAAAGGGGTGAATTATAACTTTCGACTAAGTTACTATTTTTTTATATCGGTTACCAAATGGCTAAATTATAGTGGTTTAAGTCTGAAAACCCCCTCAAAAAAACTATAACTGAATTTCTCATAGAGTTTCTGGTCGGGAATTCCCGGCCTGAAATTTCTTGACGGGATTTCCCTGGAAAATTTTTTTAAAATTCCCGGGAATACGGGTATTTGTATTTTCATGCATAAGTCATATATTATTTGGCTTATAGTTATTTAATATTAGAAATATAGTAGAATGGCGATAATTCGTGCCCCGATTATTCGTAATTGCGGGCCCATTGGAAAAATCGCCATAATTCGTATAAAATATGTATGTATTGGTCTTGTCGATAATTGGTGTTTTTTGAAATTCGAAGTCTGTATAGCCTCACAAAATTCTTAATTTTTAGTTTATCACGCTTGTTCTAGTCTAAATTTTTATTTGTGGCATTCTTGAAGGTTATTAATTGGCTAAGATATAAAAGCTGTGATCCATTCGAATTCTTGTTTGCAATATAAAACACTATATAATGTGTAAGTGGCAAATAGAGCATACTAAGATTGGAAACCAGTAATAACAATGGTATGTATGTTCATGTAAGTACGACTTTATATCATTTGTGCCAACGTGTTGCCATTGTGAAGCCGTGTACCCAAAAGGTCAACCGTGTAAAAATTCGTTATAAACGGATTTGTTATATGATGAAGACGCATTTCGAATCATAAGAACAACAAACAATATAGTTGACTTTAAAAATATAATCGGACATCACTCTTTGATATCAAGGAAGCTTTGCTAGGATGGTAGTTGGAATAAGATATTTTATATAACCTCCGCTAATTAGTCGGGAATAATCTCTGTCACGTCTATGCCCATGAATTCGAATTACCATAGTCCCGGGAATTCCCGGGTTCCCGGGAATGAGAAAGTCGGGAATTCCCAAACTCTAGTTTCTCACAATTTTAAAAATATAATGTTTTTTTGTTTTGTTCAATATTTATTTTGAAAATTGTGAGAAATTCAGTTATAGTTTGTTTGTGTGGGTTTTCAGACTTAAACCATAGAAAATCTCAATTGTTTGGCCGTTATATGCCAAAATGTCAAAAAAAAAACGTGGATAAAAAACTTAAAGTCAAAATCGGAATGCTCGATTTTCACAGTAGACCCATGGTCTAGTGGACTTATTAGCTTAGTTCAATCCCAGGAATCAGAAACGCGAAGGGCCCATTAAGGTTTTCAAATCGCCCCGGCCTAATCTACAGTTATTTACAACTATAATAGTTACATAGAATTATACATTTAAGCTTCCATTGTGTGTAGTCTAAGGTATTTCAATACACTCGTACATACATATGTATGTGTGTACATTAGGGTTAGTCATTTTTTTAGATTCAAAATCTGTGGAAATAGCATATAGGGCAGGCAAAAGCAAGCAGAATTGCGTTTTTTACTTTTTCGAAATTGTGAAACAACGTTCCGCACAAAATGCAATTACTTTAGCTCAAAACCAACTTTTTTAGTTTACTTTTTTTTTAAATTTTTAAATTTGAGAAATTTTTTTCTGCAATATTTGTTCTTGGAAATAATTTTTTTAGTTGGTCTTAGTGCATCGTTTTCAAATATGCAATTTGATCAAAACAAAACGGCAAAACAGCTTTTTTATTTCATTCGGTCTTTTTGCTTTAAAATTTTTGACCCAGTTATCACTGTTTTTTGGACATTTTTGCAACTTTTTTTAAACGATGTGAACACAAACTATGAAAAAATAATTTAAAACTGAAAACGATATAATTTATGTATTATGACATTACTTCTGTACTGTCAAACTTTTATTAGAGCAACTCGTTTAAAATTTTTAAAACTGGGAAATGAAACCGAGTTGCAAATTTTAAAATCGATGTAGCTTAAAAACTAAATGACAGATTTTTTGATCAAATTGCATATTTGAAATCTATGCACTAAAACCAACTAAAAAAAATTATTTTCAATAACAAATATTGCAGAAAAAAATTTCTCAAATTTAAAAATTTAAAAAAAAGTAAACTAAAAAAGTTTGTTTTTAGCTAAAGTAATTGCATTTTGTGCGGAAGGTTTTTTTACAATTTCGAAAAAGTAAAAACGCAATTCTTATTATTTTTGCCTGCCCTACATGCCATTTCCACAGATTTTTGATATTCGAAAAAAAATTAAAAAATGACTAACCCTAGTGTACATGTGGCACTTTCCTTTTCATTAAAAAGCAATTTGTTGATATTTTTGGCATATCGAAGGAAGGAATTTCAATACATTATTGCATTCTGTAAAACTTTTAATTGGGTCTTCTCTATGATTTACTTGATTGTACATATATGCATACACATATGCGTTTGTATGTTTTTTTCTTCTGGAGAAAACTGTAGGCAAAATATACACTTATTGTTGATCAAATAAATGTTAGTTTATTGCCTCAAACTATATCGAATTTGGAAATTTTCTAAAGTTGTTTAATTTGGCTTTAGGAGTTTATTGTGTAGCTTCTTAGATTATAGTGGGTTCATGTTTACAATGTTAGATACATACATATGCGAGAAATGTTTAGTGCCACATTTTTCAAATATTATTTAGTAAGGTTTATTTGTTACTTTAAATGGTAGTTTATTATGAGTGTGTAGGATGACAGAAAATATAGCTAAGGGTAAACAATACTTGGATACAAAGTTAAAAATAATTACTTTAAAAATCCATTCGTTAGAATTTATTAAAATCTTTATATATAAAACTCAATTGTCGTTTGTTGGTAATTGAATCAGTTGAAAACGGCTAGAGCGATTTGGATAATTTTTTGTGGAAATGTTAGCCATAGTCCAGTTTAGGTTTTTATGCAAAGAAACTTTGGCCACGCCCACTTTTCCGCCCACTTTTATAAAAATGTTATATCTACGGAGCTACTCTATAGATTTTCCTGAAATTTGCAGGGAACGTAAAGTGATGGCCCCCGGTTGAAATAGGCTACATATTTGGTTGAATTTCGGATCGGGCGGGGTACCTCCCCTATGCCCTATTTTTGTAAAAATGCAATATTTGCAACAATTACAAATGTATCGCCTTGAAAATTAATTTCCGATTGTGTCTCCGACCTTACGTGCCTATTTGGGGCATTAAGACTGGACAACGCCCACTTTTTTAAATATGTTATATCTTCGAAACTACTAAATCGATTTTCCTGAAACTTTCAGCGAATGTACAAGGTTGGTCCCCGATAAAAATAGGCTACATATTTTTTGACTTTCGGATCGGCGGGTACCTCCCCTATGCCCTATTTTTGTTAAAATGCAATATTTGCAACAAATACGAATGTATCGGTTTGGGAATTTATTTGCGAGTCAATGGCGATTGTGTCTCCAACCTTACGTACTTATTTTGTGACTTAAGATCGACCACGCTCACTTTCTAATTAGGTTATATCTACAGGGGATTTTCAAGAAAATCGCGATTTGTCTAAACTTTTAAATATTTATAAATAAAAATCAAATATCGTTCGTTGGTAATGGCATCAGTTGAGAACAGCTGGACCGAGTTTTTATGAAAAGAAAATTTGACCATGCCCACTTTTACGCCCAATTTTTTCAATTTTCTATTTTTATCATTTCAAAAAAACTACTGAACCGATTATCCTGAAATTGCCAGGGAATGTACAGAGATGGTCCCCGCTTAAAATAGGCTACAAATTCAGTTGAATTTCGGAAAGGGCGGGGATCATCCCATATACCCTACTTTTTTAAAAATGTTATATTTACAATAATTACGAATGTATCTATTTAGAAGTTACTTTGCGAGACAATTGTGGTTGTGTCTCCGACCTTACCTACTTTTTTAGGAACCACAGACTTGACCATACCCACTTTTTAAAATATGTTACATCTACAAAACTACTGAACCGATATTCGTGAAAATGTCAGGGAATGTACAGGCATATTTTCTTGAATTTTGAAGAGGGCATATTTAAAAAAACGCCTTACCTTTATGAATAAAAATCAAATGCTGTCATAACCCAACTTAGGTTTTTTGGAAAGAAAAGTTTACCACGCCCCCGAAAACAGGTTACATATTTTATTGAATTCCAGAGGGGGCGGGGTACCTCCCCTATGCGATATTTAAAAAAAAACGTTATATTTGCAAAAATTATGTATGTATCGGAATAAAAATTTACGGATTAATCTACAATCTAGGTACTTCTTTGGGGCCTATAGGCCCGACTAAGCCTGTTTTTTTAGTATGTCATAACTCCAATACTACTAAAGGGATTTTCATTAAATTTGCAGCAAAAGCTCAATGTTTGCCGTTGTTATGTGGGGTACCTTCCCCATGCCTTTCTGTTAAACGCTATATGTAAAAACCAAACTTATGATTATATCGGTTTCAGCACCCTAGGACCTAGGACCGGACCAGGCCCACTTTTTTTAATATGTTATATCTTGAAAACTGATGACCACGCCCACTCTTTTCAAAACATTATTTTTCCAAAACTACTGAACCTAATTTTCAGAAAATATTCAGGAATGTCCCGTGGTCCAAAATGCTATATATTTCGAGACAACGGTGGTTGTCCCCCGATCAAGAAAAACTATATATTTACAAATGTACTTAAATGGTGAGGTTCAACGGTCCATCAGCCATGAAAAGCTAAAACATATAGGTCTAAATAAGCGGGAGAATTCGATTTAATCATTTTTTTAACTTGTATTATTAGATCGCTTTAGGATAAAGACAGTGACATGGACGATAATAAATCCTAAAAGGCACAAATTAGCGAAAAATCCGACAAAGTCCGTAAGAGAAAAGAAAGGTTACAGACAAAATCTGTTGATAAATTTAAAATCCTTCTCGGTTTGACAATGGACCGAAGAAGTGAGGTAGAAAATACCTACATTTGAATTAAAACTCATTACGACGGGTCAGCAACGCGGACCGGGGTCTGCTAGTAATAAAATAATAAAAATTTTGCAGATCTGATAGAAAGATTCAGAGCAAATGTCCGAGTGCCTATGATACTTGTATCAACAGCAATGAGCATTTGGAGTTCCCAAAAAAAGCAATACCACGTTCACATATAAGAAGTTTAGGAGTCATGGGTTTAGGTGTTTGGTTTGTTGACGACACCTTCGAACGATTTACGGACCCTGGTCTGCAAATGTGCCCCAGGAATGCCACAACTTTTATTATTTTATATTACAAGAACGATTGGAATTGGGAAAGACATCACACCCACACATTAAGAAGACGCATTGTATTATAAACATGTTATGAGACAAGATATGAGTTTCCATGTGGCTTTTTTATTACCTGGCTTTTTTATTACCTTAAAAACTAGGTACATTTCGGGTATTCTATGCGATATTTTGTCTAGAAAAAATAATCTAAAGAATAAAGTACGAACTAACGTAATAAGAAATCTAAACATCGGAAGCTTGAAATCACAGAAAACAGCAGCAGAATACTCCACTCAACTTACGCCTTTGCTTCGTGAAAACCCTTCCTACCACAAAGGATGCTGGGGATGTATTGCCCATTCTATGCAAGCCGGCCCATTCTATGCAAGCAAGAGGCCTCAACCAAATAATAATCAATCAATGGAAACACGTACTGCACGAAAGTCATATCGAAGGAAGATGTGAGAGAAAAACGTTATTCCCTCTGAAAAAGAGAGAGAAACGGATCGTAGTAGCAAGGACGATGACTCCACATAACCTAACACACGATGGTATAGAACATATACCACTTAGTCAGAATGAGTTGAAGCTAGATGAGGAGTAATAAGGTCCCTGGAGCCGATGAAGATTTACACACCATATACCCATTGAAGTACAAAAGTGGTCCCTTTTACTACGGTGCATTCTTTTTTTTTTTTGCAATTCCATACTTCTTGAGACGACGCCAACTAAACTAACCCTCGAAGGGAGAAACCGGTTTGGTCTTAATTTGTACATGGTTCTATTTCTTAGAGACTTGGATTACGTTCGAATATGGACTACAAAGGAACACTCCTTCGGATGCCTTCACACAAATTTTGGAAATAAAGCCGTTTAAGGACTCGTCTCGCATTGTTTCAATTTGTTTGCATTTATTGTCTCCTTGTTACGACGGTAAAGTTTTTTGGGGGCTTAAAGCCCATTCTTCTTGGGAAATTGGCCCAAAATTAAAAAAATAAAGACATTATAAGTATTGAGTTTACTTATTTTCTTTTTGTCCGAGGCTTAGGGTATATCTCCGTGTGCACAGCTGACTGATTCTTTATAACATGTTTTAATGATATGTAGCGAAAAAGCCCCGATTGGTCATTATAAAATACGGAAAATAACACCTTATGTTTCCAGGAATGACGGCGTATATACCCAGCGAAATGTTCGATGCCAAAGATGCTATTCAAGAATGGGTGCAAGTGAAATGGAATGTCACTTTTTCAGCATCTTCACTCATTCTTTTTACAAGAGCGTGACCCCCAAAAGATGCAATTCATTTTCAGATCCTAAGCATGTCATCTTTACTAACTCGATGGAATGGCATCTTCAACAATTCTTTGGCATGCCATCTATACCAATCCTTTGGCATGCCATCTTAACCAATTCCCAAGAATAGCATATTCACTATTCTTTGGCATGTCATTTTCACCAACCCTTTGGCATGTAATTTTCACGACTTGTTCGGAAAATGGAAAATGCTGTCTGTCTGTCTGTCAGTACTTGCCCTATAGGAATTTTGACGTTTGCACCATCCCGAGCGTATTGACCCAAAACTAATCTGATTTGTCCTGACAGCTGGCACTTCTCAGCTGCGATAGATGGTGGATGTTCTCCAAGGACCGCATTCACACGATAACTGTTTACTGCAACTGCATTCGTGTGAAGGCTACTTAAACCTGGTTGAAAGGCTTGTTGATCTAGAGGTTCTCTCTTGTAACGTTAGACTTCTCTTTCTAGATTATGACCACGGCTTGCTCTGAGTTAGTCCTCTGCTAATATGGAGATAGCCTTCAGCGCAGTTGTTGTGCTGCTTACGGATCCTATGCTATGGATCGGCAACTGGAAAGTTATTTCTGATGCTGGAAGAACTATAGCCACAAGGGTCCTTTCTACGGCCGATAAAAGCTAAATCGATTTGTAAGATTCACCTTTGCTGGCATCCTTTTCGGGCTTCAGTAGCTGGCCTATTTTCCAGACTTCGAGAACGATGTGTTTGGCAAGCGACAGGTTGTAAATTTAAAGCTCTGTTCCTTTACGTGCAAGAATCTTCAAGGTTTACCACTTTTTACTCGAAAAGCGTTCCTTTACTTCTGACACCATACTATTCATATGAGAGCAGTTTACAACTTTTACTATTTTTGCCGCTATTTTTATTTTTACCACTTTTAAAAGTAAAGGAACAGACCATAAGTGAGAAACTTGACTTCCGGCCGTACCAGCTGTTGCAGTCTATACACCGCCGCTGCACAGAGTTTACTTCCTACGCAACAGGTTTTGATTCATCTTACAAAAGGATTTTACTTCCCATCAGTGCAGTGCAGATTTCGACATTGACTCCAACTGCAGATTACTATTTCGTGAATTTTATTTTACAACGTTTTGGAATTTTGTTTTGTTTTGTAGGGATCTACAAATCGACTTGTTGAGCAGGGTTCTCTAGAGCAGGCAAGGAATTTTTTATAATTGTTATGTTCCTTTACTTTTAAAAATGGTAATTGTTGCAAAAATGGTAAAAGTGGTGAACTGCTCTCATATAAATTGTATGCTTTTAAAAGTAAGGAAACACTTTGGGGGTTAAAAACTGGTAATTTCAGGCACGTAAAGGAACACGACTAATACCAAAGAGTGCAGTCCGACTCTACTTTTAGCTCAATGATTGGGACTTCCTAACATAATAAATGTTACATTGCTTTAAACGTACATATTTAGATAAATAAAAGAATATATACACGTGTAAAAATAAAAACACAAAATTCATCTCTATTGGATCGATGGAATGGGTTCAAATGCTAAGGAAAAGATCGGATCTACCACGACTTCCTTTGAATTGGTTCATGGTTTCAAATGCTGATGAAAAGATCGGATCTTTCACGACTTCATTTGAACCAATGCAAAAGATCCAGTGAAATCATGGCATCTCATGAAACCACTTCCATAAAATTTTGCCGGGTATGAATATATGTTCTATATCTCTGGTATGCTACCATGTATGTATATCAACTTATGTATGTATGACCGGAGGGCTAAAATATGTCATATAAAGAAAATTCCTTGGAAAATAGTGTCCAGGTGTAGTGGAGTAGGGTATTACATGGTCTGCCCTGTCCAACTATAACCCTCTCACACTTGTTTTACCATCTACCTCTTAATTAGTTTCGCATTGAGAACACAAACACCTGATCCAATAAAAATAATACCTAGTTATTAAAATGGTAACCATATAAATTTCACACAACAATACCAAAATACAACCTTTTTGCATTAAAATGAAATAAATTTTGAACGGAGTTTTAAAAATTAATTTATTTTTATTAGTCTGGCCCAAAAGCATTAAAAGCATTATTAAAAGAAACCATTCATTTACGATTCTCCGTCATCAGGTGTACTATATTAAATAAATTAATAAAAAAATGCTTTAAGGTCTACTTAAATGTCGTTGTGTTTAGTACCATTTTAAACCATTGGCTGTTCTAATGCCCCAGATTTTATGACATCCTTCTATCTACGAAATTGTTGTTGCAAATGAAAGCAAGAACCAATAAAGTTTACAAGACTCCTTTGCCCACAAAAGGAAAGAGAATACAAACATAGAGAAATAAACAAGCACAATTTTCACATACTAACTGACTGACAGACTGGCACACTCACCCATTCACATACACACACATTAAATGACATGGCATTTATGTTGAGATTTTTATTTGAGGATTCTTTCATACATCATCTTATATACTTAAGTTAACATTTTTATAGTTCGCTGTATTACTGCGAGGCAGCCAGCGAGCCAACCATGCAGCCAGTTACTCCGCCTGAGCTAATGCCGAATGCGTAAATGTGAGTATTGTTGGTGTTATTGCTGTTGGGTGGGTTGCTTCTTTGAATGCACACCAGAGTGAGTGCGGTTGCTCATGTGTGTCTAAGTCCTTGGCAGCACCTAAATGTATGCTGTAAAATTAACGTTTATGTACTTGTCTTTGCAACCATAGTCAACACAGAGCAAGGAAGCAACCAACAAACCGCAACCAGGCAATCTACTTTCTTCATCATCTCAACAATGAGGATACTAAGCACTGTCAGCCATGATTTCTCGTAACCATCATCATCATGATGTGCTGCTGGATGAGTAGAAGCCATACAAATGCTTATGTCAGTCATACACGTATAAATAAACACATGATCGGGTTAGTGAATTGGAGAAAAGGAGGAAAATATGGAGCTACTAAATAGAGTTGTAGGTTTTTTTGGTTTGTGGAACTATAGGAATTGGTTATTGGTTTCTAGATCCCAATTATGTTTGGATGACAAATGTTTCAAACAATTCGAAGGAATTTAGCCACGTCCGCCTATTTACCTTGTATGCCTGCGTGTCTGGTGCGTATTTTTACTTTCAAACGAATATACTGTATTGATCAACACATTACACCTGATGATATATTTTTTCAAATATGAACCGATATACTTCCCACACAATATTTCAACGTTTTTTACAACAGTACTTTGTAGGATATGTCTTGAATCGTCCTCAATTGTTATTCAGTAGTTTGTCCTAGCGGTACTCATTATTATGGTACTAATTATTTTCGGGAAAAGTCCACACATCCTGAGATATTGACCGTGGTTTATAACTGCCGAGAAGGAACCACCACAACATACAATAGATCATGTTGTATATGTAATTAGGAAGGCTTAACCCCACAGTGTTGAGCCTAGACGGAATCTCCATGGTAATGCTGAAACTTCTGAAGTGATTATCTCACCCAAGTTTTCAACCAGTCGCTGGCTTGCCACCCTGAAATCTGAAAGCCACAGGCTGATACCATTAAAGGGAAATCGTACAGAACGAGTTCGCTTTTGGCTCTCGGAATAAATATAATTGAGAGTTTAGTCCTACCCGTTATCAAAAATAGCCATTGGTTCGTAAGCAGTTCACCACAGCACGTCATTTCCATTCATATTGGTCGAGGGCTGAACCTGAACAATGCAAAAGGAGTGTATGCGTAGACGAAAGTCATACGTGGAATTCAGAAACAAGAAGCCCCACTCCCAGGGTGCGGTGATATCTCTGGAATTGTTAAAACTCTTACTTTCCTTTATTCCACTGCCTTTAGAAGCTCCCACCCCAAGTTGGGTTGATTTCTCCGGAACCCCTCCCAAGAGCATTGAAATCATTACAAATGCGGATGACTTTACAATCTTGGAGTCAGGTATTTTATCTTATGTCATTGTTGAAAGTCTGAACTTCTGTTTGATCGATTTTAACAACTTTCTGCGCTCGAGGAAAATGCAGATATCCGACCCTAGATCTACGTTCACTTTCATAAGAGCGCACATTTGCGCAGAAGAAAACATATTTGAATGTACTGGTCGATGGTAAGAGAACTCTGAACACTAAATTCCCAAAGATTCTAAAGGCCCATTTGACAATATATTTCTGTCGGCGCGTATGCGACAAACTGAGATATATGAACGAGGTCCTCAAGTCCCTAGGTGGGAATGCCAATTAAGAAACCTTGTTGACCGCATATCGGTCTGCTTTATTGTTTTTTGCTTTGGCTAGGTGGTAGACATACAACGTCGTCGTTTGCGATTGGTTCAGGGGAATATTGATCGCCGTCCATATTCGAAACTAAGTGCTTCATGAAATGCTTCTTCCAGATCCTCAGTTCGCTATCTGTATCAGTTATCAGATTCCCTTGATCGTCTTTGCAGAAGAATATGTCTGCACCATACCCTTCAGTCTTGTGTTGTACACTCTGGTAAAATTTTTGGACTTCATTCTGGATCCTGAATTTCTCTAGTTTCTCACACTTACGTTTTTCTTGCTGGTTCTTTTTTCTCCTGAGTATTTCTCCTCTCTCGTCTCTCTGATTGTACTACCGTTAAATGATCTCATATGGGGCGCCATAGTTGTTCTTTGCAAAGCATGGCCCAATATTTACAATTTCCCGAATGGAGCTTTTGTGTTAAATGACAGTTCGGAAATATGACAAAAAACCTCGAAATACATAATATTGGACAATGCCGACTAGAATACAAGAAAGACGTAAACCTATACCGAACAATTTCAGGTGGAAAGTTTTATGCACCAACCGAAGATTACACCGCCCGACAGCCAAAATTACACATGAAGCGGACTATATACGTCTGAAACTATATGAAAAAGGGGGTAATATGGCACTTACGATTTTTCGTTTTCTCATCCTGTTGACCACTTAAAGGACATTAAATTTTCAAAGGGCAATATTTAAAAAAAATATTTTAAATATTAAAACTATTTTAAATACTTGTACTCATCGCACGATGCTGGTGTTGATGTCATATTAAAGAGGAGGACATTGGCTTTATATAATAATTATCATTTATTACATACATGGCTAACAAGGGCATCAAAAATGTCCATAAACAATTAAATACTAAAAAATCCTTTGAAAATATACTGCAATTAAAAAAAAAAAAAAAAAACAAGTAAGAAAAGTCTATAGTCGGACGGAGCCGATCATGGGATACCCTATACCACTATCCCTGGACAATCGCTCTCCACGGAACTTCTTTTCAATGATTGTGACAATTTAATTATCAAATATCAGAGATGTAATGTATAATACATATGACCAAAACCAAAAAGTTATCTAGCATGACAAAGACATTTTTGTAGCAGGAAAGGAAAATTTAGTTCACACAAACTAAAATGTAATGAAACCCACTTATGTAGTAATACTACTTCCGTTGTTTAACCGCTACGTTATTGAAATTTTTACCAATTTCACACAAAAGTTTCAGTCCATTTAACCCGCTAAGTATTATCTGATCTTCACGTTGGTTTGTACGCTTCTTCTTCATCATAAACTCAAACTTTGTTTAAAATTTTGCGGGTTATTATTTTGACCTACAGAGCCGCTACAAAATTGGTTAAAATTTTGTTTTTGGTTCATTTCATTCCCTGAACATTTCACGATCATCAGCAAAAACTAATAATTTCTATTCTGGCCCGAACCCAACCTCCTTAAAAAATTCGTTACAATTGGTCCATAATTGCGGCCATAAGCTTGTTTACAATTTTTAATGGACGGACACACATCGCTAAATCGCTTTATCTCGTCGAGATATGAATTTTGGCATACCAAATAAGGGGTCTAGGACGAATATTTCGTGGTGTTACATAAACTTTTGGCGAGACAATATGTAGCATGAGACAAAAATGTGGTTCTCTACACAGAACCCATTATATATTAGGCAGTAGAACCCATTATATATCTAGAAAACACTTTATTGCAATTTACATCAGAGGAAAGGTCAGTAGTTTTTTTCCCATATGTAGGCTACTTTGTGAAATATATATTTCCTCAAAGAATTAAAATATCGACCCAAAATAAAATTTTTATATTTTAATAAAAAAGTAAAGAACCATTTAACCCGCTAAAGAATATCAGATCATCATTCAAAATTGTAGGCATCTTTTTCGACCTATACTCATACCCCGTGCAAAATTTCGTGACTATTGATGTATAATTGCGACTTCTAGCGATTGTATTATTACACTACAAACAAATTACGGAATATATTAGGTTGTAACTCTGTTATCTGATCATGCTCACCAACATAATTGGCATCAATTGAAAGGTCAAGCGTTCCACTTTCATGTATATTTCACTTGTCCGGAATGTCACTTCCAGGAATTAAGATATAAGCTGTATATTAAAAATTTTCACAATTTTCACACAAAAGTTTTGGTCCATTTAACCCTCTAAATATTATCCGGTCGCCATCTCAAATTGAAAGCTTCTCCTTTCTGATATACTCTTACCTTATTTAAAATAACTCTTATTGAGACCTACAGAGCCGCTAGAAAATTGGATAAATATTATGTTTTTGGTCCATTTCACCCCCTAAATATTTCACGATCATCACCAATAAGAATAGGGATCTATTCTGATCTGAACCCGACCTCCATACAAAATTTCGTGACGATCGGTCCACAATTGCGGCCTGGAGCGTGTTTACAATTTATGATGGACAGACTGACGGACAGACGGACACACATCTCAAAATCGCTTTATCTCGTCGAGATATGGAGATTGGTATACCACATTGGGGGTCTCCGACGAATATTTCGCGGTGTTACATGAATTTTTACCAAAACAAACTTATAATACCCTTTTCCACATTGTGGTATAGGGTATAATAAATTGTTCAAAGAAAACAAAACATTTTATTCTATCATTGTGCGACACGAACAAAATTAAAAAAAAAGAACAAGCCCTATTCTGACACCGCAGCTTGAAAGAAAACCAAAAATAAGAAGACACGTGTCCAGGCGTTTCTCTCCGTCACTTCCACTTTCGCGGTTATGGGACCCCAAAGGTTTGAGGCCTTGTTATCCAAAGGGATCCTTTTGCCAGCCTCATATTTTCTAAATGTGTATATGTTCTAGGAAGTTTTTAACTGAGATCTTAGGTACATTTTTGTAGTTGCTTGTATTCTTGAATTTTGAACGGTTCGGTATCTATGGACCAGAATCGGAGAAAAAAAGTATAAAAATCCAATATTTTCTAAAGTTTTTTTGCTATTTTGACCTTTAAGAACAGTTCGTAGTGGGCTCTGATGTTCCACAAAGTTGTATACTGATATATTCACTACATTATTGCTGTTGAATGTTTTCTTGAATTTTGAATGGTTTAATTTCTATGGAGCAGAAACCGAAAAAAGAAAATAAAAATTGCATTTGTTATGCTATTTTGACCTTTAAGAACCATTTCTATAGGGTTCGTATGTTCTAGAAAGTTGTTTATTAAGATCTAAGGTACATTGGTTGTTTGATTCAATTTTGATCGGTTTGATATCTGTAGGCCAAAATCAGAGAAAAAATTATAACGGAAACTTGAACTTAACGATTTTGACCTTGAAGATATGGTTGAATGGACTTTATGTCTTCACAAATATTATTCTTTAAGATGTGGGCTACAACTTTGCCTCCACGAGTAAACCAAAATTCTTAGCGGTTTAGAAGATATAAGCCTGACAAAATGGTATTTTTGACATCAAGGCCTCAGGTTTTTGTGCTCTCATAACCGCGAAATTCGAAGTAACAGGGAAAAACGCCGAGACACGTGTCTTCTTATTTTTCGTCTTCCATTACGCTGCGGTGTCAGAAAGTGGTTAATTTTTTTCGTGTCACACAGTGTAATGCTGCGGTGTCAGAATATGGTTTGTTCATATTTATACCCTACTCCACAATGTGGGAAGGGTATAGTAAGTTTGTTTTGCTAAAAATGCATGTAACACTGCGAAATATTCGTCGTAGACCCCCAATGTTATATACCATTTTTCATGTCTTGACGAGACAAAGCGATGTAGCGATGTGTGTCCGTCTGTCCATTATAAATTGTAATCAAACTTCAGGTCTCAATTATGGACCGATCGTCATGAAAATTGTTATGGAGGTCGGTTTCACATCAGAATAGACGCTATTGTTATTGGTGATGATCATGAAATATTTAGATGGTGAAATGGACCAAAAACAACATTTTTATCCGAATTTTTATCTGCTCTGTAGGTCGCAATCATAGTCCGATCAGCGCGAAATTTTAAATAAGGTGTGAGCTTATGACAGAAAAGAAGCTGGCAATTTTACATGATGATCAGATCAGATCATGTACATATATCAACTTATGTATATATTACCGGACCGCTATAATATGTGGCAATCATATAAAAGAAATTCCTTGGAAAATAGTGCCCAGGTGTAGTGGAGTAGGGTATCTCATGTTCGGCCCTGTCCGACTATAACCCTCTCTTACTCGTTTTCTTTTTTAATTTTGTTCGTGTCGCGCAATGATTGGTCTGTTCCATATCTGCAAGAATGTACTAATTTTTACTATTTTTTCGGATAACATAAAGGAAAAATTGTTATCGTAGTAGAAATTAGTAGATTCTTCCAGGTTCTGGAACAGACATGATATAGAATGAAATGTTTTGTTTTCATTGAAAAATTTCAGTGTTCAGAAGTTTTGTACTACGTAAAGGATATTAACGTATATTTTTGTTGGAAAAAATTGCAGAATGTTTTTAAAGGATTTTTTAGTATCTAATTATTTAAGGACATTTTTGATGACCTTGTTATTTTTGAATGCAATAAATGAAAATTATTATATAAAGCCAATATTCATCTCTTTAATATGACACCAAGAACAGCATCGTGCGATGAGTACAAGTATTTAAAATATTTTCTTTTGAAAAATTTTGTCCTTTTAATAAATTGTTGTGTATTTATTTCAGCAAAAGTCCATACTTTGTTGCTTCAAAATTTGAAGAAACAAAATGTTTAACAGTGGGTATTGAAATTGATTACTACGAGCGGAGGCAGAGAATACTATAGTTTCGGAAGCAGCCAAACTTCCTCATCAGTTCTCTTAACCGCTGACTCTGTATCAATAAACAGGTCAATAAGTGTGACCAGAAAATTAAACAGAACGAGAAATTTTCTGTATCCTCCTAAATCTGTTGACCGCACAATTGAGTCAGAATAATCAAAATCATATACCCACTACTGTTTTTATGCTGTCTTTGCATCGCAAAGAAGACAGGCATAAGTAGTGTTGTTTGCAGTAAGCAGAGATCACAACAAAATGTTGTTTTTGCTTTATGCGTAGTCAACAAGTAAGGCCGTGCTGATTGCCTGTTATTGTTGTTGGCTTTGTATTGTTGGACTGCAAAATAATACTTGTTGTGTATTTATTTCAGCTAAAGTCCATACTTTGTTGCTTCAAAATTTGAAGAAACAAAATGTTTAACAGTGGGTATTGAAATTGATTACTACGAGCGGAGGCAGAGAATACTATAGTTTCGGAAGCAGCCAAACTTCCTCATCAGTTCTCTTAACCGCTGACTCTGTATCAATAAACAGGTCAATAAGAGTGACCAGAAAATTAAACAGAACGAGAAATTTTCTGTATCCTCCTAAATCTGTTGACCGCACAATTGAGTCAGAATAATCAAAATCATATAATAAATTTTAAAAGGTCAACAGTATGAGAAAAAGAAAAATATTATGTGCCATTTTACTCCGTTTTCCTATACTTTCAGACGTATATAGTCTGGTTCATGTGTAACGCAATTTTTTGAAAATGGTCGGACGGTGTTTCCGAATACCAAATTTCACTCGTTTCGATGGGATGTTGAGAACACAATCTTCAAAATACCCAATATCGGGATGTACGCTTCTATGGGAGCTATTTGAAGACATGGATCCCAACGAAGATTCATTTGGCAACATATCCAAATCAAGCCATATTTTGTCTAAGTCTGCTGTTTAGCGGCTCAATTTCTAGAGTGGTTCTTATAGGGTCTTTCCGTACTTTATTCCTTCTAGTTTTTCCTGCAATTGTCATAGATATTTCATTTCTGCAGTCTGAATTCTGTTTTGGTTTTTCGTTGTGATGGCCCACGATTCACTCCCCTAGCTTAATTATTGCGGTCGATATAGTGATTACAAAAGACGGGCATTGCTAGATCGAAATTTAATCTTGATCAATAATATATCCGATGTGTTAGAAACCGAAAAACAAAGCTAATATACCGTCCATACTATTGTAGAGGGTATAAAACAGGAACCTTCACCACCATACAACCAATCCATTTTTCACCAACATGAACTCTGAATATATAACAGCGAATCTGTCATATTTTGCTACCCTTTGGCTGTTGCTTGTTAAAGCTTCAAGAGTGGTAGTAGTGGCAGTAATCGTACTAGTTGGTATGGTATTAGTAAGTACTAACAACATGTGCGTATAATGAGATGCATGTCCCTTAAAGGCAGGCAACTAGCAGTCATCATTATCACAAAACAAAAACAACACCAACAGCTAGCAAAGAGCTATAATCAAAGTCACTAAAATGATGATGAAAAAAAAATTCCCTTTTAAGTTGGTTAATTTGCCATCAAGCTCCGCAGACTTTTTTGGGCAAACAATTTGAGGATGTTGTGAGAAATGATAGTAATTGTTATCGCAATGTTGTGATCAATGTTTTCAATGATTTGATGAAATTGTCATTCCAATTTATTTCAATATCCTGCAGATAATATGTAATGGCATGAGCAAATGTTACTCATGTATGAATCTACTTCTTTTTCTACCCTAACACGCATTACACAATAGTGAATGAAGACAGGAGGTGAATGAAATGTACTACTGCCGTTATTATAACAAACACTCATTCAAGGCATATTCATTAGGCCGGGGCGATTTGTATGGAAGGAAAAAAGTGTTATCGGGCGTCTGGAGATTCTGATTTTTGGGATTGTACTGAGCAAAAAAGTCAACTAGACCATATGTCTACGGTGAAAATCGAGCCCCCGGATTTTGACTTGAAGTTTTTTTCAAGGATTTTTGGATATTTTGGCATATAACAACCAAACCACTGAGATTATCGATCCAATACAAAGACAATAATTGTAGCCAAGACAATAATAAAGAACTCTCTAGTACATCGCAAAAGCATTGGAACGCTCCTTTAAGTAGTTATGGCCTCGAGAAGGTGCACATTTTTCGCAAAATATCGATAAACGACACTGTGCTACAAACTGGAACTCAAAGTCAGTGGGTGGAAAATTTCTTTTGGAGATGGAAGCCCTTGGTGAGTGTACTGAGAACCCAAAAGGAAATTTTCACCATAGGTCAAGTTTCCGAGATATTGCGTGATTAATGGTTTAATTTTGGCCCCTTAATTTGTGAACAAATAGCTTTATATCTCTCTAAAGCGTTATTGTACCTTCATTTTGACATTACATGTCTTCAGTCTGTGGTGCTTCTGAAATACTTCCCATAAATAGCTCTTGTACTGACGAACACGTTAATAACAAATTTTATTGGAGGAAAGATCCGGTTAGCTAAATTTTTGAACCGGATATTCTGATATTAAAACCGATTTTGGAACCGGTTTTAAGTATCCGATTAACCGTATATGTATATCATTAGTAGACATCGGATTTTGCATATTTGCATATTTTTTATTAATAAAGATACGAAAATTCTGATTGGACCAAAATTCGTTTTGAAGAAAACTGAATGCAATGACAGGCTCATATTTTTTATTTTTTTGCATATTTGCATATTTTGCATATGCACAAAATATGCAAAAAATATGCAAAATATGCAAAAAATATGCAAAATATGCAAAAAATATGCAAAATATGCAACTAATTTTTTTGACAAAAATCGTCAAATTAAATTTGGAAAGTCATCAAAAAGTGTTCTAAATTAAGTTTATTGTCGTTAGACGTCGATTTCTTAGCAGATTATTATGTTATGAATTATTATTCCGCCACAGCAATAAATCTGGACTAAAAGACTTAGAAAATTTCCTATAACCCAGCCTTCTTGTTACAACATAAGTTGCTTTCTAATACAAATTTGTTCAAAAACTCAATTAGAAATGTCAAAATGAACGTATCCAAATATGTTGATAGTTTCTGCTCGGCCAAATTGTCTGACAGAATAACAAATATTGAATACTACATAAAATCTTTCATATTTTACTGAAAACATATAACATATAAAAACATATACTGGGCAATCATGAATATTTCCCTTGGAATTCTCCGCACGAAAAATAATTTTAGAAAATGAAACTCGTTGAAAGCTACTAGATTCGCTTCATGATGGCATATTCTAGTCGAATCGACAAAAATATTTCCTTTTTGGCCATAAATATGGAAAAAATTGTGAAATTTAGGAAAGGAAACAAATTATGCACGGAATTTTTATTCATGATTGCACTGATAACTATATTTTAATACCCTAAGGGTATTTTGTCTTAGTGAATGAGTTTGCAACATGCAAAAGGAAACGAAATAGACCCACAGTTCCTTTTGATTACACTGTGACACAAAATGGAACTCAAAGTTTGGGGGTGGAAAATTTCTTTTAAATATGAAAGCCCTTGATGAGTATACTAAGAAGCCAAAAGGAAATTTTAGAATATTTGGATGCTGAAAAATCTCATCTTGTGACACTTTCACTACGGTTCAAGAAATAAAGGACGAAAAGGACATGAAAGGACTTGAGTTAGAAGAATGAAATGTTCTACAGAAAGATTCGCCAATCGATTTGACTGAAGACATGTCAACCCCAAACGAATATACAACAACGCCAAACAGAGATATGGAGCTATTTTCCAAGTATTATTTTGAAAACAAAGTACAGGTCACATTTATAGACCAATTGGCATAAAATGGAGATTTTTGGCCCTAGGGCGATCCCCGTTTATTTTGGTAAGAATCGATTCAGATTTGGATATTCCACCCATATATACAGTATAATCTTGATAATCCCTACACCACAGGTTTCGGCGGTGTCCGAATTATCAAATTGTCCGGATTAACGAATAGTAAAGAAAATAAATTATTTTCTATGATTAAATAACTCGTGGTAGTTATATAATACTCTACCTGCTCTAAGTGTTCAAAATAGTAAGATTTTTCTATACGATAATCCGGACATTTTTATTGATATTGCCCGTATTTGTTCCTTTCCTTACTTTTTACCAATTTACCATGCAGCAAGACTCAATTTTCCCAAATTACAGAAAACGCCAATCAGATTGTGAAAGTAGAGCTAGTAATATGACGTTTTTAAAGTATACATCAGGATGTATGCAAAACACGGGGCAGGTGTGAAATGTCATTTTTTTGAGAATTAAGATTCCTTGAATTTTTTGCCTTTTAGGTGTATAGTGCCTTTGGCAACTTTAATGACAATATTGCGGCGAATATTTTTCTTAATATATTTATTTATATACTAGACAACAAGACTAATGTGTTATAAAAGGTGTTATATCCTTGTACTCGATCATTTTTCTAAATGTTGCTGAAACAATTTTTACAGCAACTCCTCCATTAAACCACTGTCCAAATTCGAAACATTTGTAATAATTAGTTCAAATTATCTAGTACACGGTCAGGTATAAGTTAATTAATTGTATAATTTCTTTTCGACTGTGTTATCAAAATTGTTTTCCTGTAGCAGGAATGAAAGAACTATATTTTTTAGCATTCCAAATGCTTTTCTAGCAGAAATATGTGAGTGGTTTTGCCATGTTAAAGATAATTCCAAGGTTTGACTTATTTTACCACTACCACGCTATTGTGTGGTTTTTCTGAGTGATGTCATTTTGCACTAATCATTTGGTATTCTTCACATCAATTTTAACTAAATCCCACTTTAAATAAAACTTGTTGTTTTTAAAAATTTGAAAACAACAAAACCCGAGATTAAGCTGAAATTATTTTACAACAATAAAATAATACACATCTCAACAAAACTGCCAAAAGTGAATCTAAAAATAATGCATTACTTTTCGCCGAGTAGTGAACATTTCCCAATTCTTCATTAAGTGGTTGTATGCTTACAATATACATATAAAATTATGTATTTTTAGTGCATTAAACTAAAACCATGTCATCAATATTAAAGCGGCAGTTACAGCATTTTTCCAAAGAAGCTTTTTGACCACAAATATAGGACTAAACACTATAAAATATATTCAAATCTAATATGTGGGTATTCAAAACGTATACTTTCAATTATAGTTATATTCCAGAACCTGGAATCGTAAATGGTACTTTAGTACTTTTTCCCATTTTGCGCTAAAAAACGAACCCTTTTTCCAAAAACTAAAAAAAAATTGCGCTTTTATCTAAACAATAAAAGGCGATGACTAACTCTAGCTCCTTTGTTTTGGCCGATTAGAAACTATCACCATATTTGGAAATGTTGATTTTGACATTTCTGATTGAGTTTTTGAAATTTTTCCATTATCTATCTACATTTGTATAGGAAGCAAATTTTGTTGTAATAGGAATGCTGGGTTATTTGACATTTTCTCACCTTGTGACAACTGATTTAAGTCTTGTTAGTCCAGATTTATTGCTGTGGTGGAATATCTGGAGAGTCTCAATAACATAATAATCTGCAAAAAACTATGTTAAACGTCAAAAAACGTAATGTAGAATGCTTTTTTGATGATTTTCCAAATTTAATTGACGATTTTTGTCAAAAAAACACTTGCATATTTAGCATATTTTTTGCATATTTTGCATATTTTTTGCATATATTTTGCATATTTTTTGCATATATTTTGCATATTTTTTGCATATTTTTTGCATATTTTTGATATGACCCCAAATATCGAAAAATTGGCCCTCAAAACGCCTAGATCCAAAATTTGAGTCCAATCGGATAAGAAATAAAAAACATGCTAAAATCCGATGTCTAATCATTAGAAAGCTAATAAAATGGTCAATCAAATGACAGCAAGTAGCTGATTACAACTTTGTTGGTTACGAAGCTAGAACAAAAAAACCGCGTTCTTAAACCGATTTTGATGTAAAATATCATTGGGTTCTTTTTGGCGATAAAAGTCGATTAAGATAATATTATAAATCTGGAAAGGCATTTATGTCATAGGTCAAACTTCTGAGTTATGGCGAGATGAATTTGTGTTATGTTTTTTTTTATCATGCACTTAAAGTTCATCAAGAACGAATTAATTTCGCCATAACTCATTTTTTCATTTTTCCACAGCGCAGAATTATAAAATGTTCTATTTCTTATTTTTCCTACATTTTATCCAAAACTATAAAGTTTTTTTGTTTTGTTCAATATTTATTTTGAAAAGCTTCGTAACCAACAAAGTTGTAATCAGCTACTAGCTGTCATTTGATTCACCATTTTATTAGCTTTCTAATGATATACATATTCTGTTTATCGATTACTTAAAACCGGTTCCAAAATCGGTTTTAATATCAGAATATCCGGTTCAAAAATTTAGATAACCGGATCTTTCCTCCAATAAAATTTGTTATTAACGTGTTCGTCATTACAAGAGCTATTTATGGTAAGTATTTCAGAAGCACCACAGACTAATAACGAATATACATAAAAACAAAACATAGTTTTCTGAACAAAAACCGGTAAAATGTCAAAAAGGACAATGAAAACGGGGAAATATCGATTGTTTATCAATGAGAACCGTACCTAAAATCTTCTGAACAACATTTTTGTAGAATATTTGGATGCTGTAAAATCTCGCCTTGTGGTACTTTTACTACGGTTCAAAAAATAAAGGACGAAAAGGACATGAAAGGAATTGAGCTAGAGGGAAGGAATATTCTACAAAAAGATTCACCATTCGATTTGACTGAAGACATGTAATGTCAAAATGAAGGTACAATAACGCTTTAGAGAGATATAAAGCTATTTGTTCACAAATTAAGGGGCCAAAATTAAACCATTAATCACGCAATATCTCGGAAACTTGACCTATGGTGAAAATTTCCTTTTGGGTTCTCAGTACACTCACCAAGGGCTTCCATCTCCAAAAGAAATTTTCCACCCACTGACTTTGAGTTCCATTTTGTAGCACAGTGTCGTTTATCGATATTTTGCGAAAAATGTGCACCTTCTCGAGGCCATAACTACCTAAAGGAGCGTTCAATGCTTTTGCGATGTACTAGAGAGTTCTTTATTATTGTCTTGGCTACAATTGTTGTCTTTGTATTGGATCGATAATCTCAGTGGTTTGGTTGTTATATGCCAAAATATCAAAAAATCCTTGAAAAAAAACTTCAAGTCAAAATCCGGGGGCTCGATTTTCACCGTAGACATATGGTCTAGTTGAGTTTTTTGTTCAGTACAATCCCAAGAATCAGAAACTCCAGGCGCCCGTGATGGTGTTCAAATCGCCCCACTCTAATATTCATATAAGGTAAATGCATGAATTACAACAACTAACAAATTTACAAAAACAACATTGTTGTTATTGAAAATTAATTGTCAAAGATAAATATTGAATAATAGGATCGTTCCAAAAATTTTTTCAGGAAATACATAAATACATTTTGAAAATCCTCTAAAATAGAAGAAATTTGAATCAAAATATAACTATAAATCATACAGAACTGTCGTAGGTTATTGTTATTTTACGTTTACGGTGAAAAGAAGAATTTTATGGTAGCAAATTTCGAAGTTTCAAATTTCATGAGTAGACCATATTACATTTTTAAACTAAATTTACAAAAAAAAGTAAGAATACAGCTGATTGTCACTTCTACCTTGTATAACCCCCAGTTTTTGTAAAAACTTTTATTTTTCTCACACGAATTGTCAAATTTTGTAGATCGATTTACTCGCTTTAGCGCAAATGTAGAGCGCTGATTTTTAAATGAGGAATCCTTAACGATATATGGAACGGGTATACGAAAAATTAGATGTGTATGTCATCTGGGGACTGAGCTATGAATGCTTAAATTATTACGAATATAGACGAACGAACAAAAATAAGTTACAAAAACTGGGGGTAAATATGCCTTGCACTCATTTACAATTCCTACGAAGGAAATCTTCTAAAATAAACACTACTGCATTCGATGGTTAGTCGGTGGGAGGAATGTGCCAAATACTGAACTGAAGAAAAATAGTTAAGTTAAAATGTCAGTTGAACCGCCACTATAAGAAAAAATTTACAACATGACAATGCCAAGCACTCAACGAAATAGCCAATGAACGTACGAACGACAGAACAAAATGACTGACAACCGCCACTGAATGCTAAATAATAGTTTGCATTTCATGTTTGGTTTGTTCGTCCTCTTCGTCATGCTCATGTAGCATGCTCGCTAGAGTACACAACTTAATTTAAAAATAAAATGTTATTAAAATCTTAGCCGTTTTGTATTTTAATTAGTGTGTAAAATGATGTTCATTGTTTTTTTCACCCCTAATTTTTTGTGGTTTTAATTAGAGACAATAGAACAATAAAAAGGCGAATTAACTGGCTGTAAATGTGTGTGAGTGTGCTTGTTGGGAACAATTTTGTGCCAGACAACAACTTAAACTGTTATCAAAATATTCACTGGTACGTACTAAATAAACACACTCTCTCAAACAATTCTGGCTTTGTTCCATGCCTAAACCAAAATATTTAACAACAACATTGTTTGTGAAGTTGTTGGCAACGTTTATTGGGATGTGGTGATAATATATACACATAATCACGTATAGACTTATAGATTTAAGACCAAAAACCGATTCAAATTTATATGTTCAGATCCTCAATTTTCTAGTGGATTTTGTAGACTGCTCTATACTCGGTGACCAGCAGTCCATTATGTCCATTCTGAAAATAAGAAGAAGAAAACCGGGAGAGGAATAGAAATGGGGAGAGAGTAGATATCAAATTCAATTAAGGTCAGAAAATGTATCTAAAATTATGTTCAATAGGGGGTAACTTTTACGGGGAATTTATGAAACAGTTTTGTAACCACTGGGAACCTCATACGTAAAATTACAGACAAACGGTCAACAAAGTTTAGTGACTACTAGGTTATATAGGGACTATACCAAAGCATGGACCTATTTTGAAAATTTTTGATGAAAAAGTGTTGTGAGTACCAGAAGCCTTAAATATCAACCAACACGTAGTTCGGTTAAAAATGTAGATAAATTCCTCAAAATATTGAAAATCGGGAGGGACCGCTATATGGGGCCTACACCCAGATATGTAGCTATGTAAACAATTTTTGTTCTGTGACAAAAATACTTTTAGATAATATATGGAACTAAATATATTGCAGTCCTCCGTGACCAGTAGTTCATTATGTCCATTCTGAATAAAATATAAGAAGAAGGAAAACGGGAAGGGGATAGTAATGGGGAGAGAGTAGATATCAAATTCAAATAAGGTCAGAAAATTTATCTAAGATTGTGTTCAATAGGGCGGTAACTTTATATGGGGCCTATATCAAAGTATATACATATTTTGACAATTTTTAATGGAAACGTTTTGTAACCACTGGGAACCTCATACGTAAAATTACAGACAAACGGTCAACAAAGTTTAGTGACCACTAGGTTATATAGGGACTATACCAAAGCATGGACCCATATTGAAAATTTTTGATGAAAAAGTGTTGTGTGTACCAGAAGCCTTAAATATCAACCAACACGTAGTTCGGTTAAAAATGTAGATAAATTCCTCAAAATACTGAAAATCGGGAGGGACCGCTATATGGGGCCTACACCCAGATATGTAGCTATGTAAAAAATTTTTGGTCTGTGACAAAAATACTTTTAGATAATATAAGGAACTAAATATATTGCAGTCCTCCGTGACCAGTAGTTCATTATGTCCATTCTGAATAAAAGTTAAGAAGAAGGAAAACGGGAAGGTGATAGTAATGGGGAGAGAGGAGATATCAAATTCAAATAAGGTCAGAAAATGTATCTAAGATTGTGTTCAATAGGGCGGTAACTTTATATGGGGCCTATATCAAAGTATAGACATATTTTGACAATTTTTGATGGAAACGTTTTGTAACCACTGGGAACAAAGTTTAGTGACCACTAGGTTATATAGGGACTATACCAAAGCATGGACCCATATTGAAAATTTTTGATGAAAAAGTGTTGTGTGTACCAGAAGCCTTAAATATCAACCAACACGTAGTTCGGTTAAAAATGTAGATAAATTCCTCAAAATACTGAAAATCGGGAGGGACCGCTATATGGGGCCTACACCCAGATATGTAGCTATGTAAACAATTTTTGGTGTGTGACAAAAATACTTCCAGATAATAACGACGCCTCCAAACAATAGTATGCTAAGTCGACTTAGCATGTTTTCAAGTTCTTTACATTTTTATATATAACGTCCTTTAACTTAAATTCTGTCAAATTTTGGTAATGATCGGACAATCCGAACAGAAGTTATAAACAAATATTTACTAAGCATAGTACTGAAGGTCAAGAAAATTTCCAAACTTTTAGAGCTTGTCCTGCAAAACTCACTTTTTAGACTTAGCATACTATTATTTCGAGGTGTCGATATATGGAACTAAATATATTGCAGTCCTAAGTCCACATTTTCGCGTGGTACCCATGTACTGAATCATCCTCAATTGAAATATATTGCTGTTGCCAGCACATTGCTCAACCGAATTCGCTGTAATCCGGTACCGGGAGTTCTTATAGGGTATACTCCCTATATAAAGTATATCTCGATTTATTTTGGCAGATGTTAACAAAAATATTCAAAGCGAATAAGTTTTAATAATGAACTCAGAGTTCTGAAGACCACCCTGTAAGGAAATGTGATATCGGTACACTGTAGAGCACAGCCTTCATATAGGGTTACCATCCATTTTTCGGTCTTTATAAGATACTAGCAAAATGCCCGCTACTTCGTATACGGAAAAGGAATAATATTAAAATAAATAATATTTAATATGGTGAACACTGAAAATGTTTATGTACTAATACCTATTTGAATTGATATTTTATTTCTTTCAAGTACTGTTCGTACACGTTTTGTTCGAATCTCAAAAAAAAAACCTCTACACGTCAACAGCGGCCTACATGTCCATGTTTTATTAGAACGGTATGGGTATTTTGAAAATTTTATCCACATTTTCCCACCGAATTTTGGAATTTGTGATATCAAAATGTAGAAAACCATTATTCGGAAGATGTTACCCTATATAACTGTTATTTTTTAAGACATTTTGGACCTTTTTTCTCAGGATGTAAAAACCTTCGTGTAAAACATTAGCCGCATAGATCTACCTCTTCAAATGAACTTACAATAACGTTTAGAATAGACAACAAAGATAAAAACAATTTTGTTGAAAAGGTACGTTTGACTTTTTGATTTCAGTACATTATTTAGAAACCGAATTCGTGTTAACCTAGAAACAATAGTACATTATTCAGTGCAATTTTTAAAATCCAGGACCTTAGCTCAAATGTGACAGTTTTAGCTCTACTTGTTCACCCACTGTCAATGGTATTACATGTAGAAACCTTTCATACATTTAAAGGCGGATTTAAATAAACATTCTGATGAAATCTCAACAGTTATCCTCATAACAAATTTCATTTATCGATTCACCCAATACCAGTGCTTCAATATTTAGTATTATTTAATACTTCTAGTACACTTATTGAACGACCACCTCTAACAATGAACCTGACAAATCAATAATATATCAGAATTTCACTTCTATTCCTTAGCCCAATACCAAATTTATTGCAATTTTTTTACTTTTCACGCACTAATGATATAATTCCATCTTCATTGCTACACCCAAAGTAAAATTTAATAGCATTTAGTACATTTCCTATTTCTCAATAAATCATCCAATCCTCAGCCTAATTTTACAATTTGTATGCATTTCAAAAAATCCGTATCAAAACACCAACACAATCCCTCTTACTACAATTCGAAATTCCACCTATATCCCATTATGCAACACCAAACTGGTACCAAATTTAGTACTTATAGTATGTATAAGTTTCAAAAAATACTTCCTTTTATCCAAACTATATCCCAATCGCGATTTAGTATTTTTCGTATACATTAGTACGAATTTCCAAGACTTCCTCTCTATCTCCACTCTAAACCTCAACTGCTATACTAATACCTAATTTCACAATTTCAGCTCTACCCCTTTACACAATAACAATTTGGACCAAATTCTGTGCCATTTAGTAATTTTCGTGCACTTATTGTACTTATATCCACAACCACATCCATATCTCAACCCTACACACCAACAGCGGCTATAATACCAAATTTCCGAATTCCACCTCTATTCATAATACCACTAATACTTTTTGTATGAAAGTACGAATTTCAATAACTATCTCCAACAGTAATTGCGAATTTCAGGATTTCACCTCTATCCGTCCACCCAAATCTAAATTGTACCAAATTTAGTACCATTTATTACTTGTCGTACCCATAAGTACGAATTTCCAAATCTTCCTCAATCCCACACTCCAACAGTAACCCTAACTCGAAATTTCAGGATTCCAGCTCTATTCGTTCCCCAAAATCCAAATTGTACCAAATTTAGTACTTATCGTACCCATAAGTACGAATTTCCAAAACTTCCTCAATCCTACACTCCAACAGTAACCTTAACTCAAATTTCAGAATTCCAGCTATATCCGTTCACCCAAATATAAATTGTACCAAATTTAGTACCATTTAGTACTTTGCGTACCCATAAGTACGAATTTCCAAGACTAAGTAAATCCAACAGTCCTATAGTAATCTTAATTCCAAATTTCAGGATTCCAGCTCTATTCGTTCACTAAAATCAAAATTGTACCAAATTTAGTACTTATCATACCCATAAGTACGAATTTGCAGTACTTCCTCAATCCTACACTCCAGCAGTAACCTTAACTCGAAATTTCAGGATTACATCTCTATCTGTTCACCCAAATCCAAAATGTACCAAACTTAGTACCATTTAGTACTTTCCGTAGCCATAAGTACGAATTTCCGAAACTACCTCAATCCTACACTCCATAAGAAATCTTAATTCCAAATTTTAGGATTACAGCTCTATCAGTCCACCTAAATTTAAATTGTGTCAAATTTAGTACCATTTAGTACTTTCCGTACGCATAAGTACGAATTTCCAAGGCTAAGTCAATCCTGCAGTCCAACAGTAATCTTAATTCCAGATTTCAGGATCCCAGCTCTATTCGTTCCACCAAATCCAAATTGTACCAAATTTAGTATCTATCGTACCCATAAGTACGAATTTCCGAAACTTCCTCAATCCTACACTCCAACAGTAACCTTTATTCGAAATTTCAGGATTCCAACTCTATCCGTACACCCAAATATAAATTGTACCAAATTTAGTACATTTAGTACTTTCCGTACCCATAAGTATGAATTTCCAAAACTACCTCAATCCTACACCCCATCAGTAATCTTAATTCCAAAATTCAGGATTCCAACTCTATCCGTTCACCCAAATATAAATTGAACCAAATTTAGTACATTTAGTCCTTTCCGTACCCATAAGTTTGAATTTCCAAAACTACCTCAAACCTACACTCCATCAGTAACCTTAATTCGAAATTTCAAGATTCCAACTCTATCCGTTCAACTAAATTTAAATTGTACCAAATTTAGTACCATTTAGTACTTTCCGTACCCATAAGTACGAATTTCCAAGACTAACTCAATCCTACACTCCAAAAGTAATTAAATTCCAAATTTCAGTATTCCAGCTCTATCCGTTCACCCAAATCCAATTTGTACCAAATTTAGTACCGTTTACTACTTTTCGTACCCATAAGTAAGAATTTCCAAAACTACCTCAATCCTTCACTCCATCAGTAATTTTAATTCCAAATTTCAGGTCTCCATGTCTATCTAAATCCAAATTGTACCAAATTTGGTACCATTTAGTACTTTTCGTACACGTAAGTATGCATTTCCAAAACTATGCCCATATCTCCATCGTATACTTCAACGGTAATCTAAATTCCAAATTTCAGGTTTTCAGCTCTATCCGTTCACCCAAATCCAAATTGTACCAAATTTTGTACCATTTAGTACTACTCGTACACATAAGTACGAACTTCCAAAATCATTTCCTTATATCAACACCACTTCCCAACCTTGACCCCCATACCAAATATGAAGATTGTAGCTATATCCGCTGAAAATATACAATTGGTACCAAATTTAGTAACTTTTCGTACACTTATAGGTCGAATTTCCAAAAACCCTTTGGTGCATCTTTCTAACTCTCCATCAGTTACCCTCATTCCAAATTTCAGAATTCCAGCTCTTCCCGTTTGCCCAATACAAAGGGTACCATATTTAGTACCTTTTAGTACTTTTCGTACCCTTCTAGGTCGAATTTCCAAAAACCCAGCCTTATCTCACCCCTACACACCGACAGCAACCCACAGTCAAAATTTCAGCTTTCTAGCTTCAGCGGTTTCGTCTGGGCGATGATATGTCAGTCACTCACTCAGTCACTCAGTAACTCAGTCACTCACTCACTCACTAAGCTCTTTTATATATATAGATTATTTATTATTTATTATTTATTATTTATTATTTATTATTTATTATTTATTATTTATTATTTATTATTTATTATTTATTATTTATTATTTATTATTTATTATTTATTATTTATTATTTATTATTTATTATTTATTATTTATTATTTATTATTTATTATTTATTATTTATTATTTATTATTTATTATTTATTATTTATTATTTATTATTTATTATTTATTATTTATTATTTATTATTTATTATTTATTATTTATTATTTATTATTTATTATTTATTATTTATTATTTATTATTTATTATTTATTATTTATTATTTATTATTTATTATTTATTATTTATTATTTATTATTTATTATTTATTATTTATTATTTATTATTTATTATTTATTATTTATTATTTATTATTTATTATTTATTATTTATTATTTATTATTTATTATTTATTATTTATTATTTATTATTTATTATTTATTATTTATTATTTATTATTTATTATTTATTATTTATTATTTATTATTTATTATTTATTATTTATTATTTATTATTTATTATTTATTATTTATTATTTATTATTTATTATTTATTATTTATTATTTATTATTTATTATTTATTATTTATTATTTATTATTTATTATTTATTATTTATTATTTATTATTTATTATTTATTATTTATTATTTATTATTTATTATTTATTATTTATTATTTATTATTTATTATTTATTATTTATTATTTATTATTTATTATTTATTATTTATTATTTATTATTTATTATTTATTATTTATTATTTATTATTTATTATTTATTATTTATTATTTATTATTTATTATTTATTATTTATTATTTATTATTTATTATTTATTATTTATTATTTATTATTTATTATTTATTATTTATTATTTATTATTTATTATTTATTATTTATTATTTATTATTTATTATTTATTATTTATTATTTATTATTTATTATTTATTATTTATTATTTATTATTTATTATTTATTATTTATTATTTATTATTTATTATTTATTATTTATTATTTATTATTTATTATTTATTATTTATTATTTATTATTTATTATTTATTATTTATTATTTATTATTTATTATTTATTATTTATTATTTATTATTTATTATTTATTATTTATTATTTATTATTTATTATTTATTATTTATTATTTATTATTTATTATTTATTATTTATTATTTATTATTTATTATTTATTATTTATTATTTATTATTTATTATTTATTATTTATTATTTATTATTTATTATTTATTATTTATTATTTATTATTTATTATTTATTATTTATTATTTATTATTTATTATTTATTATTTATTATTTATTATTTATTATTTATTATTTATTATTTATTATTTATTATTTATTATTTATTATTTATTATTTATTATTTATTATTTATTATTTATTATTTATTATTTATTATTTATTATTTATTATTTATTATTTATTATTTATTATTTATTATTTATTATTTATTATTTATTATTTATTATTTATTATTTATTATTTATGATTTATTATTTATGATTTATTATTTACTATTTATTATAATTTCCGGATTCCAGCGCCATCTCTCCATCCAAATGCAATTTATACCAAATTTAGTATTTTCCGTACTTAAAAGTACGAATTTCAGAATTACCTCAATCCTACACTTCAAAAGTAGTTTTAATTCTGAATTTCAGAATTCCATCTCTATGCGTTCACTCACATCCAAATTGTACCAAATTTAGTACTTTTCGTACCCATAAGTACGAATTTCCAAAACTTCCTCAATCCTACACTCCAACAGTAACCATAATTCGAAATTTCAGGATTCCAACTCTGTACGTTCACCCAAATATAAATTATACCAAATTTAGTACATTTAGTACTTTCCGTACCCATAAGTATAAATTTCCAAAACTATCTTAATCCTACACTCCATCAGTAGCCTTAATTCGAAATTTCAGGATTCCAACTCTATCCGTTCACCCAAATATAAATTGTACCAAATTTAGTACATTTAGTACTTTCCGTTCCCACAAGTATGAATTTCCAAAACTTGCTCAATCCTACACCCCAATAGTAATCTTAAATCAAAATTTCAGGATTGCAGCTCCATCCGTTCAACTAAATTTAAATTGTACCAAATTTAGTACCATTTAGTACTTTCCGTACTCATAAGTACGAATTTCCAAAACTACCTCAATCCTTCACTCCATCAGTAATCTTAATTCCAAATTTTAGGTTTCCATGTCTATCTAAATCCAAATTGTACCAAATTTAGTACCATTTAGTACTCTTCGTACACATAAGTATGAATTTCCAAAACTACCCCCATATCTCAATCGTACACTTCTACGGTAATCTAAATTCCAAATTTCAGGTTTTCAGCTCTATCCGTTCACCCAAATCCAAAATGTACCAAATTTAGTACCATTTAGTACTTCTCGTACACATAAGTACGAACTTCCAAAATCATTTCCTTATATCAACTCCACTTCCCAACCTTGATTCCCACACCAAATATGAAGATTGTAGCTATATCTGCTCAAAATATGCAATTGGTACCAAATTTAGTAACTTTTCGTACACTTATAGGCCGACTTTCCAAAAACCCTTTGGTACATCTTTCTAACTCTCCATCAGTTACCCTCATTCCAAATTTCAGAATTCTAGCTCTTCCCGTTTGCCTAATACAAAGGGTACCATATTTAGTACCTTTTAGTACTTTTCGTACCCTTCTAGGTCGAATTTCCAAAAACCCAGCCTTATCTCACCCCTACACACCGACAGCAACCTACAGTCAAAATTTCAGCTTTCTAGCTTCAGCGGTTTCGTCTGGGCGATGATATGTCAGTCACTCACTCAGTAACTCAGTCACTCACTCACTAAGCTCTTTTATATATATAGATTATTTATTATTTATTATTTATTATTTATTATTTATTATTTATTATTTATTATTTATTATTTATTATTTATTATTTATTATTTATTATTTATTATTTATTATTTATTATTTATTATTTATTATTTATTATTTATTATTTATTATTTATTATTTATTATTTATTATTTATTATTTATTATTTATTATTTATTATTTATTATTTATTATTTATTATTTATTATTTATTATTTATTATTTATTATTTATTATTTATTATTTATTATTTATTATTTATTATTTATTATTTATTATTTATTATTTATTATTTATTATTTATTATTTATTATTTATTATTTATTATTTATTATTTATTATTTATTATTTATTATTTATTATTTATTATTTATTATTTATTATTTATTATTTATTATTTATTATTTATTATTTATTATTTATTATTTATTATTTATTATTTATTATTTATTATTTATTATTTATTATTTATTATTTATTATTTATTATTTATTATTTATTATTTATTATTTATTATTTATTATTTATTATTTATTATTTATTATTTATTATTTATTATTTATTATTTATTATTTATTATTTATTATTTATTATTTATTATTTATTATTTATTATTTATTATTTATTATTTATTATTTATTATTTATTATTTATTATTTATTATTTATTATTTATTATTTATTATTTATTATTTATTATTTATTATTTATTATTTATTATTTATTATTTATTATTTATTATTTATTATTTATTATTTATTATTTATTATTTATTATTTATTATTTATTATTTATTATTTATTATTTATTATTTATTATTTATTATTTATTATTTATTATTTATTATTTATTATTTATTATTTATTATTTATTATTTATTATTTATTATTTATTATTTATTATTTATTATTTATTATTTATTATTTATTATTTATTATTTATTATTTATTATTTATTATTTATTATTTATTATTTATTATTTATTATTTATTATTTATTATTTATTATTTATTATTTATTATTTATTATTTATTATTTATTATTTATTATTTATTATTTATTATTTATTATTTATTATTTATTATTTATTATTTATTATTTATTATTTATTATTTATTATTTATTATTTATTATTTATTATTTATTATTTATTATTTATTATTTATTATTTATTATTTATTATTTATTATTTATTATTTATTATTTATTATTTATTATTTATTATTTATTATTTATTATTTATTATTTATTATTTATTATTTATTATTTATTATTTATTATTTATTATTTATTATTTATTATTTATTATTTATTATTTATTATTTATTATTTATTATTTATTATTTATTATTTATTATTTATTATTTATTATTTATTATTTATTATTTATTATTTATTATTTATTATTTATTATTTATTATTTATTATTTATTATTTATTATTTATTATTTATTATTTATTATTTATTATTTATTATTTATTATTTATTATTTATTATTTATTATTTATTATTTATTATTTATTATTTATTATTTATTATTTATTATTTATTATTTATTATTTATTATTTATTATTTATTATTTATTATTTATTATTTATTATTTATTATTTATTATTTATTATTTATTATTTATTATTTATTATTTATTATTTATTATTTATTATTTATTATTTATTATTTATTATTTATTATTTATTATTTATTATTTATTATTTATTATTTATTATTTATTATTTATTATTTATTATTTATTATTTATTATTTATTATTTATTATTTATTATTTATTATTTATTATTTATTATTTATTATTTATTATTTATTATTTATTATTTATTATTTATTATTTATTATTTATTATTTATTATTTATTATTTATTATTTATTATTTATTATTTATTATTTATTATTTATTATTTATTATTTATTATTTATTATTTATTATTTATTATTTATTATTTATTATTTATTATTTATTATTTATTATTTATTATTTATTATTTATTATTTATTATTTATTATTTATTATTTATTATTTATTATTTATTATTTATTATTTATTATTTATTATTTATTATTTATTATTTATTATTTAATATTTATTATTTATTATTCATTATTTATTATTTACTATTTATTATAATTTCCGGATTCCAGCGTTATTTCTCCATACAAATGCAATTTATACCAAATTTAGTATTTTCCGTACTTATAAGTACGAATTTCAGAATTACCTCAATCCTACACTTTAAAAGTAGTTGTAATTCCAAATTTCAGTATTCCATCTCTATGCGTTCACTCACATCCAAATTGTACCAAATTTAGTACGTTTCGTACCCATAAGTATGAATTTCCAAAACTACCTCAATCCTACACTCCATAAGTAATCTTATTTCCAAATTTCAGGATTCCAACTCTATCCGTTCACCCAAATATAAATTGTACCAAATTTAGTACATTTAGTACTTTCCGTTCCCATAAGTATGAATTTCCAAAAATACCTCAATCCTACACTCCTAAAGTAATTAAATTCCAAATTTCAGGATTCCAGCTCTATCCGTGCACCCAAATTCAATTTGTACCAAATTTAGTACCGTTTACTACTTTTCGTACCCATAAGTAAGAATTTCCAAAACTACCTCAATCCTTCACTCCATCAGTAATCTTAATTTAAAATTTCAGGTTTCCATGTCTATCTAAATCCAAATTGTACCAAATTTGGTACCATTTAGTACTTTTCGTACACATAAGTATGAATTTCCAAAAGTACACCCATATCTCAATCGTACGCTTCAACGGTAATCAAAATTCCAAATTTCAGGTTTTCAGCTCTATCCGTTCACCCAAATCCAAATTGTACCAAATTTAGTACCATTTAGTACTACTCGTACACATAAGTACGAACTTCAAAAATAATTTCCTTATATCAACACCACTTCCCAACCTTGATTTCCATACCAAATATGGACATTGTAGGTATATCCGCTCAAAATATACAATTGGTACCAAATTTAGTAACTTATCGTACACTTATAAGTCGAATTTCCAAAAACCCTTTGGTACATCTTTCTAAATCTCCATCAGTTACCCTCCTTCCAAATTTCAGAATTCTAGCTCTTCCCGTTTGCATAATACAAAGGGTACCATATTTAGTACCTTTTAGTACTTTTCGTACCCTTCTAGGTCGAATTTCAAAAAACCCAGCCTTATCTCACCCCTACACACCGACAGCAACCCACAGTCAAAATTTCAGCTTTCTAGCTTCAGCGGTTTCGTCTGGGCGATGATATGTCAGTCACTCAGTCACTCAGTCACTCACTAAGCTCTTTTATATATATAGATTATTTATTATAATTTCCGGATTCCAGCGTTATTTCTCCATACAAATGCAATTTATACCAAATTTAGTATTTTCCGTACTTATAAGTACGAATTTCAGAATTACCTCAATCCTACACTTTAAAAGTAGTTGTAATTCCAAATTTCAGTATTCCATCTCTATGCGCTCACTCACATCCAAATTGTACCAAATTTAGTACGTTTCGTACCCATAAGTATGAATTTCCAAAACTACCTCAATCCTACACTCCATAAGTAATCTTATTTCCAAATTTCAGGATTCCAACTCTATCCGTTCACCCAAATATAAATTGTACCAAATTTAGTACATTTAGTACTTTTCGTTCCCATAAGTATGAATTTCCAAAAATACCTCACTCCTACACTCCTAAAGTAATTAAATTCCAAATTTCAGGATTCCAGCTCTATCCGTGCACCCAAATTCAATTTGTACCAAATTTAGTACCGTTTACTACTTTTCGTACCCATAAGTAAGAATTTCCAAAACTACCTCAATCCTTCACTCCATCAGTAATCTTAATTCCAAATTTCAGGTTTCCATGTCTATCTAAATCCAAATTGTACCAAATTTGGTACCATTTAGTACTTTTCGTACACATAAGTATGAATTTCCAAAAGTACACCCATATCTCAATCGTACGCTTCAACGGTAATCCAAATTCCAAATTTCAGGTTTTCAGCTCTATCCGTTCACCCAAATCCAAATTGTACCAAATTTAGTACCATTTAGTACTACTCGTACACATAAGTACGAACTTCAAAAATAATTTCCTTATATCAACACCACTTCCCAACCTTGATTTCCATACCAAATATGGACATTGTAGGTATATCCGCTCAAAATATACAATTGGTACCAAATTTAGTAACTTATCGTACACTTATAAGTCGAATTTCCAAAAACCCTTTGGTACATCTTTCTAAATCTCCATCAGTTACCCTCCTTCCAAATTTCAGAATTCTAGCTCTTCCCGTTTGCATAATACAAAGGGTACCATATTTAGTACCTTTTAGTACTTTTCGTACCCTTCTAGGTCGAATTTCAAAAAACCCAGCCTTATCTCACCCCTACACACCGACAGCAACCCACAGTCAAAATTTCAGCTTTCTAGCTTCAGCGGTTTCGTCTGGGCGATGATATGTCAGTCACTCAGTCACTCACTAAGCTCTTTTATATATATAGATTATTTATTATTTATTATTTATTATTTGTTATTTGTTATTTATTATTTATTATTTATTATTTATTATTTATTATTTATTATTTATTATTTATTATTTATTATTTATTATTTATTATTTATTATTTATTATTTATTATTTATTATTTATTATTTATTATTTATTATTTATTATTTATTATTTATTATTTATTATTTATTATTTATTATTTATTATTTATTATTTATTATTTATTATTTATTATTTATTATTTATTATTTATTATTTATTATTTATTATTTATTATTTATTATTTATTATTTATTATTTATTATTTATTATTTATTATTTATTATTTATTATTTATTATTTATTATTTATTATTTATTATTTATTATTTATTATTTATTATTTATTATTTATTATTTATTATTTATTATTTATTATTTATTATTTATTATTTATTATTTATTATTTATTATTTATTATTTATTATTTATTATTTATTATTTATTATTTATTATTTATTATTTATTATTTATTATTTATTATTTATTATTTATTATTTATTATTTATTATTTATTATTTATTATTTATTATTTATTATTTATTATTTATTATTTATTATTTATTATTTATTATTTATTATTTATTATTTATTATTTATTATTTATTATTTATTATTTATTATTTATTATTTATTATTTATTATTTATTATTTATTATTTATTATTTATTATTTATTATTTATTATTTATTATTTATTATTTATTATTTATTATTTATTATTTATTATTTATTATTTATTATTTATTATTTATTATTTATTATTTATTATTTATTATTTATTATTTATTATTTATTATTTATTATTTATTATTTATTATTTATTATTTATTATTTATTATTTATTATTTATTATTTATTATTTATTATTTATTATTTATTATTTATTATTTATTATTTATTATTTATTATTTATTATTTATTATTTATTATTTATTATTTATTATTTATTATTTATTATTTATTATTTATTATTTATTATTTATTATTTATTATTTATTATTTATTATTTATTATTTATTATTTATTATTTATTATTTATTATTTATTATTTATTATTTATTATTTATTATTTATTATTTATTATTTATTATTTATTATTTATTATTTATTATTTATTATTTATTATTTATTATTTATTATTTATTATTTATTATTTATTATTTATTATTTATTATTTATTATTTATTATTTATTATTTATTATTTATTATTTATTATTTATTATTTATTATTTATTATTTATTATTTATTATTTATTATTTATTATTTATTATTTATTATTTATTATTTATTATTTATTATTTATTATTTATTATTTATTATTTATTATTTATTATTTATTATTTATTATTTATTATTTATTATTTATTATTTATTATTTATTATTTATTATTTATTATAATTTCCGGATTCCAGCGTTATTTCTCCATACAAATGCAATTTATACCAAATTTAGTATTTTCCGTACTTATAAGTACGAATTTCAGAATTACCTCAATCCTACACTTTAAAAGTAGTTGTAATTCCAAATTTCAGTATTCCATCTCTATGCGCTCACTCACATCCAAATTGTACCAAATTTAGTACGTTTCGTACCCATAAGTATGAATTTCCAAAACTACCTCAATCCTACACTCCATAAGTAATCTTATTTCCAAATTTCAGGATTCCAACTCTATCCGTTCACCCAAATATAAATTGTACCAAATTTAGTACATTTAGTACTTTTCGTTCCCATAAGTATGAATTTCCAAAAATACCTCACTCCTACACTCCTAAAGTAATTAAATTCCAAATTTCAGGATTCCAGCTCTATCCGTGCACCCAAATTCAATTTGTACCAAATTTAGTACCGTTTACTACTTTTCGTACCCATAAGTAAGAATTTCCAAAACTACCTCAATCCTTCACTCCATCAGTAATCTTAATTCCAAATTTCAGGTTTCCATGTCTATCTAAATCCAAATTGTACCAAATTTGGTACCATTTAGTACTTTTCGTACACATAAGTATGAATTTCCAAAAGTACACCCATATCTCAATCGTACGCTTCAACGGTAATCCAAATTCCAAATTTCAGGTTTTCAGCTCTATCCGTTCACCCAAATCCAAATTGTACCAAATTTAGTACCATTTAGTACTACTCGTACACATAAGTACGAACTTCAAAAATAATTTCCTTATATCAACACCACTTCCCAACCTTGATTTCCATACCAAATATGGACATTGTAGGTATATCCGCTCAAAATATACAATTGGTACCAAATTTAGTAACTTATCGTACACTTATAAGTCGAATTTCCAAAAACCCTTTGGTACATCTTTCTAAATCTCCATCAGTTACCCTCCTTCCAAATTTCAGAATTCTAGCTCTTCCCGTTTGCATAATACAAAGGGTACCATATTTAGTACCTTTTAGTACTTTTCGTACCCTTCTAGGTCGAATTTCAAAAAACCCAGCAACCCACAGTCAAAATTTCAGCTTTCTAGCTTCAGCGGTTTCGTCTGGGCGATGATATGTCAGTCACTCAGTCACTCAGTCACTCACTAAGCTCTTTTATATATATAGATTATTTATTATTTATTATTTATTATTTATTATTTATTATTTATTATTTATTATTTATTATTTATTATTTATTATTTATTATTTATTATTTATTATTTATTATTTATTATTTATTATTTATTATTTATTATTTATTATTTATTATTTATTATTTATTATTTATTATTTATTATTTATTATTTATTATTTATTATTTATTATTTATTATTTATTATTTATTATTTATTATTTATTATTTATTATTTATTATTTATTATTTATTATTTATTATTTATTATTTATTATTTATTATTTATTATTTATTATTTATTATTTATTATTTATTATTTATTATTTATTATTTATTATTTATTATTTATTATTTATTATTTATTATTTATTATTTATTATTTATTATTTATTATTTATTATTTATTATTTATTATTTATTATTTATTATTTATTATTTATTATTTATTATTTATTATTTATTATTTATTATTTATTATTTATTATTTATTATTTATTATTTATTATTTATTATTTATTATTTATTATTTATTATTTATTATTTATTATTTATTATTTATTATTTATTAATTATTATTTATTATTTATTATTTATTATTTATTATTTATTATTTATTATTTATTATTTATTATTTATTATTTATTATTTATTATTTATTATTTATTATTTATTATTTATTATTTATTATTTATTATTTATTATTTATTATTTATTATTTATTATTTATTATTTATTATTTATTATTTATTATTTATTATTTATTATTTATTATTTATTATTTAATATTTATTATTTATTATTCATTATTTATTATTTACTATTTATTATAATTTCCGGATTCCAGCGTTATTTCTCCATACAAATGCAATTTATACCAAATTTAGTATTTTCCGTACTTATAAGTACGAATTTCAGAATTACCTCAATCCTACACTTTAAAAGTAGTTGTAATTCCAAATTTCAGTATTCCATCTCTATGCGTTCACTCACATCCAAATTGTACCAAATTTAGTACGTTTCGTACCCATAAGTATGAATTTCCAAAACTACCTCAATCCTACACTCCATAAGTAATCTTATTTCCAAATTTCAGGATTCCAACTCTATCCGTTCACCCAAATATAAATTGTACCAAATTTAGTACATTTAGTACTTTCCGTTCCCATAAGTATGAATTTCCAAAAATACCTCAATCCTACACTCCTAAAGTAATTAAATTCCAAATTTCAGGATTCCAGCTCTATCCGTGCACCCAAATTCAATTTGTACCAAATTTAGTACCGTTTACTACTTTTCGTACCCATAAGTAAGAATTTCCAAAACTACCTCAATCCTTCACTCCATCAGTAATCTTAATTCCAAATTTCAGGTTTCCATGTCTATCTAAATCCAAATTGTACCAAATTTGGTACCATTTAGTACTTTTCGTACACATAAGTATGAATTTCCAAAAGTACACCCATATCTCAATCGTACGCTTCAACGGTAATCAAAATTCCAAATTTCAGGTTTTCAGCTCTATCCGTTCACCCAAATCCAAATTGTACCAAATTTAGTACCATTTAGTACTACTCGTACACATAAGTACGAACTTCAAAAATAATTTCCTTATATCAACACCACTTCCCAACCTTGATTTCCATACCAAATATGGACATTGTAGGTATATCCGCTCAAAATATACAATTGGTACCAAATTTAGTAACTTATCGTACACTTATAAGTCGAATTTCCAAAAACCCTTTGGTACATCTTTCTAAATCTCCATCAGTTACCCTCCTTCCAAATTTCAGAATTCTAGCTCTTCCCGTTTGCATAATACAAAGGGTACCATATTTAGTACCTTTTAGTACTTTTCGTACCCTTCTAGGTCGAATTTCAAAAAACCCAGCCTTATCTCACCCCTACACACCGACAGCAACCCACAGTCAAAATTTCAGCTTTCTAGCTTCAGCGGTTTCGTCTGGGCGATGATATGTCAGTCACTCAGTCACTCAGTCACTCACTAAGCTCTTTTATATATATAGATTATTTATTATAATTTCCGGATTCCAGCGTTATTTCTCCATACAAATGCAATTTATACCAAATTTAGTATTTTCCGTACTTATAAGTACGAATTTCAGAATTACCTCAATCCTACACTTTAAAAGTAGTTGTAATTCCAAATTTCAGTATTCCATCTCTATGCGCTCACTCACATCCAAATTGTACCAAATTTAGTACGTTTCGTACCCATAAGTATGAATTTCCAAAACTACCTCAATCCTACACTCCATAAGTAATCTTATTTCCAAATTTCAGGATTCCAACTCTATCCGTTCACCCAAATATAAATTGTACCAAATTTAGTACATTTAGTACTTTTCGTTCCCATAAGTATGAATTTCCAAAAATACCTCACTCCTACACTCCTAAAGTAATTAAATTCCAAATTTCAGGATTCCAGCTCTATCCGTGCACCCAAATTCAATTTGTACCAAATTTAGTACCGTTTACTACTTTTCGTACCCATAAGTAAGAATTTCCAAAACTACCTCAATCCTTCACTCCATCAGTAATCTTAATTCCAAATTTCAGGTTTCCATGTCTATCTAAATCCAAATTGTACCAAATTTGGTACCATTTAGTACTTTTCGTACACATAAGTATGAATTTCCAAAAGTACACCCATATCTCAATCGTACGCTTCAACGGTAATCCAAATTCCAAATTTCAGGTTTTCAGCTCTATCCGTTCACCCAAATCCAAATTGTACCAAATTTAGTACCATTTAGTACTACTCGTACACATAAGTACGAACTTCAAAAATAATTTCCTTATATCAACACCACTTCCCAACCTTGATTTCCATACCAAATATGGACATTGTAGGTATATCCGCTCAAAATATACAATTGGTACCAAATTTAGTAACTTATCGTACACTTATAAGTCGAATTTCCAAAAACCCTTTGGTACATCTTTCTAAATCTCCATCAGTTACCCTCCTTCCAAATTTCAGAATTCTAGCTCTTCCCGTTTGCATAATACAAAGGGTACCATATTTAGTACCTTTTAGTACTTTTCGTACCCTTCTAGGTCGAATTTCAAAAAACCCAGCCTTATCTCACCCCTACACACCGACAGCAACCCACAGTCAAAATTTCAGCTTTCTAGCTTCAGCGGTTTCGTCTGGGCGATGATATGTCAGTCACTCAGTCACTCAGTCACTCACTAAGCTCTTTTATATATATAGATAATCACACTTTTTAGCATAAGTTTTCATAAGCGAATTAATTTAATTTGATTGACAACTCTATAAGCTTTTTAATGGTATACATTTAAGTTTAATCGGTTACTTAAAACCGGTTCAAAAATCCGTTTTAATGTCGGAATATCCGGTTCAAAAACTGAGATAACCGGATCTATCCTCCAAGAAAATTTGTTATTAACCTGGTCATCATTAAAAGAGCTATTTGTGGTAAATATTTCAGAAGCACCCCAGATGTCTACATAAGCAATACCCATTGGTAATGTCTACATACCTATGCATAACCAATAACGAATATACAGAAAAACAAAACATAGTTTAATTCTGAACCAAGTCCGAATAAATGTCAAAAATGACAATGAAAACGGGACAAAATCGATTAGTTGTCAAAGAGAACCGTACCTAAAATCTTTTGAGCAACATTTTTGTAGAATATTTGGATGCTGAAAAATCGTATCTTGTGGTACTTTCACTACGGTTCAAGAAATAAAGGACGAAAAGGACATGAAAGGCATTGAGTTAGAAGAATGAAATGTTCTACAAAAAGATTCGCCAATCGATTTGATTTATTATTTATTATTTATTATTTATTATTTATTATTTATTATTTATTATTTATTATTTATTATTTATTATTTATTATTTATTATTTATTATTTATTATTTATTATTTATTATTTATTATTTATTATTTATTATTTATTATTTATTATTTATTATTTATTATTTATTATTTATTATTTATTATTTATTATTTATTATTTATTATTTATTATTTATTATTTATTATTTATTATTTATTATTTATTATTTATTATTTATTATTTATTATTTATTATTTATTATTTATTAATTATTATTTATTATTTATTATTTATTATTTATTATTTATTATTTATTATTTATTATTTATTATTTATTATTTATTATTTATTATTTATTATTTATTATTTATTATTTATTATTTATTATTTATTATTTATTATTTATTATTTATTATTTATTATTTATTATTTATTATTTATTATTTATTATTTATTATTTATTATTTATTATTTATTATTTATTATTTATTATTTATTATTTAATATTTATTATTTATTATTCATTATTTATTATTTACTATTTATTATAATTTCCGGATTCCAGCGTTATTTCTCCATACAAATGCAATTTATACCAAATTTAGTATTTTCCGTACTTATAAGTACGAATTTCAGAATTACCTCAATCCTACACTTTAAAAGTAGTTGTAATTCCAAATTTCAGTATTCCATCTCTATGCGTTCACTCACATCCAAATTGTACCAAATTTAGTACGTTTCGTACCCATAAGTATGAATTTCCAAAACTACCTCAATCCTACACTCCATAAGTAATCTTATTTCCAAATTTCAGGATTCCAACTCTATCCGTTCACCCAAATATAAATTGTACCAAATTTAGTACATTTAGTACTTTCCGTTCCCATAAGTATGAATTTCCAAAAATACCTCAATCCTACACTCCTAAAGTAATTAAATTCCAAATTTCAGGATTCCAGCTCTATCCGTGCACCCAAATTCAATTTGTACCAAATTTAGTACCGTTTACTACTTTTCGTACCCATAAGTAAGAATTTCCAAAACTACCTCAATCCTTCACTCCATCAGTAATCTTAATTCCAAATTTCAGGTTTCCATGTCTATCTAAATCCAAATTGTACCAAATTTGGTACCATTTAGTACTTTTCGTACACATAAGTATGAATTTCCAAAAGTACACCCATATCTCAATCGTACGCTTCAACGGTAATCAAAATTCCAAATTTCAGGTTTTCAGCTCTATCCGTTCACCCAAATCCAAATTGTACCAAATTTAGTACCATTTAGTACTACTCGTACACATAAGTACGAACTTCAAAAATAATTTCCTTATATCAACACCACTTCCCAACCTTGATTTCCATACCAAATATGGACATTGTAGGTATATCCGCTCAAAATATACAATTGGTACCAAATTTAGTAACTTATCGTACACTTATAAGTCGAATTTCCAAAAACCCTTTGGTACATCTTTCTAAATCTCCATCAGTTACCCTCCTTCCAAATTTCAGAATTCTAGCTCTTCCCGTTTGCATAATACAAAGGGTACCATATTTAGTACCTTTTAGTACTTTTCGTACCCTTCTAGGTCGAATTTCAAAAAACCCAGCCTTATCTCACCCCTACACACCGACAGCAACCCACAGTCAAAATTTCAGCTTTCTAGCTTCAGCGGTTTCGTCTGGGCGATGATATGTCAGTCACTCAGTCACTCAGTCACTCACTAAGCTCTTTTATATATATAGATTATTTATTATAATTTCCGGATTCCAGCGTTATTTCTCCATACAAATGCAATTTATACCAAATTTAGTATTTTCCGTACTTATAAGTACGAATTTCAGAATTACCTCAATCCTACACTTTAAAAGTAGTTGTAATTCCAAATTTCAGTATTCCATCTCTATGCGCTCACTCACATCCAAATTGTACCAAATTTAGTACGTTTCGTACCCATAAGTATGAATTTCCAAAACTACCTCAATCCTACACTCCATAAGTAATCTTATTTCCAAATTTCAGGATTCCAACTCTATCCGTTCACCCAAATATAAATTGTACCAAATTTAGTACATTTAGTACTTTTCGTTCCCATAAGTATGAATTTCCAAAAATACCTCACTCCTACACTCCTAAAGTAATTAAATTCCAAATTTCAGGATTCCAGCTCTATCCGTGCACCCAAATTCAATTTGTACCAAATTTAGTACCGTTTACTACTTTTCGTACCCATAAGTAAGAATTTCCAAAACTACCTCAATCCTTCACTCCATCAGTAATCTTAATTCCAAATTTCAGGTTTCCATGTCTATCTAAATCCAAATTGTACCAAATTTGGTACCATTTAGTACTTTTCGTACACATAAGTATGAATTTCCAAAAGTACACCCATATCTCAATCGTACGCTTCAACGGTAATCCAAATTCCAAATTTCAGGTTTTCAGCTCTATCCGTTCACCCAAATCCAAATTGTACCAAATTTAGTACCATTTAGTACTACTCGTACACATAAGTACGAACTTCAAAAATAATTTCCTTATATCAACACCACTTCCCAACCTTGATTTCCATACCAAATATGGACATTGTAGGTATATCCGCTCAAAATATACAATTGGTACCAAATTTAGTAACTTATCGTACACTTATAAGTCGAATTTCCAAAAACCCTTTGGTACATCTTTCTAAATCTCCATCAGTTACCCTCCTTCCAAATTTCAGAATTCTAGCTCTTCCCGTTTGCATAATACAAAGGGTACCATATTTAGTACCTTTTAGTACTTTTCGTACCCTTCTAGGTCGAATTTCAAAAAACCCAGCCTTATCTCACCCCTACACACCGACAGCAACCCACAGTCAAAATTTCAGCTTTCTAGCTTCAGCGGTTTCGTCTGGGCGATGATATGTCAGTCACTCAGTCACTCAGTCACTCACTAAGCTCTTTTATATATATAGATAATCACACTTTTTAGCATAAGTTTTCATAAGCGAATTAATTTAATTTGATTGACAACTCTATAAGCTTTTTAATGGTATACATTTAAGTTTAATCGGTTACTTAAAACCGGTTCAAAAATCCGTTTTAATGTCGGAATATCCGGTTCAAAAACTGAGATAACCGGATCTATCCTCCAAGAAAATTTGTTATTAACCTGGTCATCATTAAAAGAGCTATTTGTGGTAAATATTTCAGAAGCACCCCAGATGTCTACATAAGCAATACCCATTGGTAATGTCTACATACCTATGCATAACCAATAACGAATATACAGAAAAACAAAACATAGTTTAATTCTGAACCAAGTCCGAATAAATGTCAAAAATGACAATGAAAACGGGACAAAATCGATTAGTTGTCAAAGAGAACCGTACCTAAAATCTTTTGAGCAACATTTTTGTAGAATATTTGGATGCTGAAAAATCGTATCTTGTGGTACTTTCACTACGGTTCAAGAAATAAAGGACGAAAAGGACATGAAAGGCATTGAGTTAGAAGAATGAAATGTTCTACAAAAAGATTCGCCAATCGATTTGACTGAAGACATGTCACCTCAAAACGAAGCTACAACAACGCCAAACGGAGATATGGAGCTATTTTCCCAAGTATTATAGGGAACAAATCAAAAACTTCATCGCGCGATATCTCAGAAACTTGACCTATGGCGAAAATTTCCTTTTGGGTTCTTAGTATAGGGCTTTCATCAAGGGCTTTCATCTCCAAAATAAATTTTCCATCCCCCAGACTTTGAGTTCCATTTTGTGTCACAGTGTAATATAATCAATTTTTTCATTTTTAAATAAATTTTTTTCTTCGAAATTAGGCTTTTCTTCGTTAAGAACCGCGAAAAATGACGAATGATTAAAATGATAACATACATTTTTTGATTTTTGTCGTTGAGAGCATCCACTTTGTGCATCGTGTCCATCAGTCATTTTATTTGGCCACAGTAAGATTTTTAGAGCTTTTGAACCATTATATCTGGAAACATGGACTTAGCTACGAAACACATTTTAACGCTGTAGGTAGATGACAAAGAAGTATCTAATCCATGTATGAATTTGTGTGAAGGACTAAATTTAGACCATATCCGTCGATCCGTTCGGAAGTTATTGTGCGCACTAATTTAGCGAAATGCTTTCCGGGGAAGTATAAACTTCGGCAATAATAAAATGATCCCACTGTAATGCGGAGTATCAGGATTAACTGTGGTCAAAATATCAAAATAATCCCTGACTTGACCTTAAACTGCACATTGGATCTAAAGGACTGTGGACTATGGCAAAGTTTGGGCCAGATCGAGTACTCAATTCAATTCAAATACCATTTTATCTGCAAGCACCAGGAATTTTTAGAGGAATGGGAGCATTATCGTAGGAAGTTTCGATTTGCTAGCGAAATCAATGACATCATTGAAATCAGGACTACAAGAACTACAGCTAGTTCTTCGGTAAAAACAATCTTCGAACAGATATTAAACTCGGGTAGGCATTCAAACGAACTTAATCTATTTTGAGATGAGATAATAAAGACATAAGTAAATATTGGATCAAATCGTTTGCTCCGTTCGAGGGTTACCATACTGATTTTGGCCATATAAACTAATTTGCTAAAAATGTTAATTTAAACATGAAATCAAGAGGTGCGGCTACTGCTCAGCGTTTAATATAGCAAATTACAGCTAATTTGGTTAGAAACCAGAAGGGACATAGGTACGTTTTCTGACCACTTCTAACCTTGAATGTCAAATAACCTCTAAAATACCGAACATTGGACAATATGCTTTGTCAAATGTTTGGTACGCCACACCATCCTAGGCTCCATGTCAAAACCATTTCGAATTGCTATAGAAATAACTTGTGCCATATCCACCTACCTATCCTACCATCGTAAAAATCGAAAATCAACATTTTAACCACCCTAAGAAACTCAGATTTGGTCTCATTGCAACTAAGTGAAATCCCAATTTACACTGCCATATATTTTGTCCCTTTTTTGTTTAATGAGAATGGCAGAAATGACAAAATGGTTGAATTATCTGCCTAATTCTGAGGAAAAAATTAAACAAAACAAAAGGCACAGAAAAAAAAAAACAAAGAACCAGTTAACAAAAGAAAGAGCAGTTGTACTGTTTTGTTAGTCCAAAAGCCCATCCTAACTGGTGTTTAAAAACCTCCGTGCTTCTTATTTCCATTTCTTGTTTGCTAGACTTGACTTGTATTTTATTTGTAAAAAGATTAAAGAATCCGAAAGTACTTAAATGAATTTTAATCCACAATTATTTTTCCACTTTTTTCGGGTAGTTTTGCATTCGCGGTTGGGATTTCTGTTTCTGTTTGTAAAATATGTCATGCCCGAGGTAAGTGTGAATTAAAAATCAAGACATTTTAACTTAACACCATCTGCTAAAGTAAAAAAGTGTTTAGTATTTGAATTGCCTAAAGCAACAAATGAAAAAAAGCGGAATTCAAGAATAACCCCAAACTTTTTTATAACCTTCACCATAATATGGAGGGTATAATTTAGTTTGTCATTCCGTTTGTAACACATCGAAATATTCGTCGGAGACCCTATATATATTCTTGATCAGCATAAAATTCTAAGTCTACTTAAAAATGTCCGTCTGCCCGTCCGTCCGTCTTTTGAAATCAAGATACAGCTCGCAATTTTTAAGATAGAGCTTTATAATTTAGTATAGAGGTTTCTATTACTCCTGGGATATTTGGTATCGAAAATCGGTCCACGCTTTAATATAACCCTCATAGAACGGTACCCCCGATTTTCGGTATTTTTGAGGTTTTGGCGTAATTATCACAGCGAAATGGATGTATTTGGTATATAGTCTTCTTTGGTATTTAGTCTTTAGTGTTTTGGGATTTTTGAGATTTTAGCCACATTATCTGAATGAAATGGCTGATTTGGTATTTCGCATCCGTTGGCGATGCAGCATTTTCCACATTTTTATATAGCCCCCAGAGGACGTACCAACCTATTTTCATAATTTTGATGATTGTAACCACCAGGGCTTTGGAGTCGAGCCATTTTTTCTTCGACTCCGACTCCGACTCCGAAGTCGACTCCGAGGTTAATTTCCTATACCACTAAAAATTAATAAAATATGCTAAATTTTTAAAATTTTCCTATACTAGGACCTTATATGCTTATCTGTTGTTTTCTCTAAGGCATTTTGTAATGCAATGCGATGTAAAATTTATGTTCCGTATTGAATCTGCTGTATCTTATATCGAAAAGAAACAACAGAAAGAATTTAGAAAGTTTCAGTAGATTTTGTCGAAACATATGTACGAGTATACCCTCAGATTATCAATTTAAAACAAAAACAAGTAGAACTGACGAGTTTGATTAATTTTTTTTTGACGGTTCTGTCACATAGCTTTTTTGTCGAAATATGAAGATTGGTATGCCAAAAGGGAGGTCTACATTAATTTGTTACTTACCGATTTTACGAAAGCTAAACTTTTTTACTGACTCATTTTAAAGTACATGTAGAATTGAATATGTCGATCGGACAAAAATTAGCTGAGATGTGAGCGTTAGAAAGAGAAAATTCATTGTGATTTGTATGTAGCATCGAAGTTTGAAACACGGTTTTCTCAAAATGGCATTTTAGGATTATTATAGGTATAAAACGATTGTACTTAAGCAAAAGACTTGTTTTAAAAAAATTTTGACGGATTTATAGCGAAAAAACTATTAACTTTTTTAGGTAAAATCGAAATTTTGATTTCTATAGTTAAATTTTTTTTAAAAAATGGATATTTTTTTAATCCGTTTCGCTTAAGTACAAGATTATTATGTTCTTAATGATCCCACAAAAACATATGCTGATCGGTTTATTCGTTTTCGAGCTAGAGTGGTCACCGCAAACTGCCTTAGTAAAAACAGTGTTTCGTAGGCGGCCATTTGTCAGAAAACTGCGCAATATTTAAAAAAAAAATCCGAAAGTAGCTCAAGGTGTTATCAATCAGATGAAAACAATATCATTTGGAAAAAATTGGTAGATTTCTTGTAAAAATTCATGAAAAATTTAATTTTTCGTGCACAATAAGCGACCATAACCCCTTAATTGTGGACAAAATAAACTTATAATACTTTTTCCACATTATATTTTGAAGTATAAATATGTGGGATCTAAAACTAATATTCCAGAGCGTATATAAGTTTTGTCATAAATGTGATGGTATATTAAGAAATCGATTCATATTGAAAGATGCAATTATAATTCTATTGCCATGGAACATTACTAAATATAATAAATCCTTTGCTTACAAGTTTACTCATAGATTTCCTATAAAATGAATAAACGATTTATCAAAATTTTATTATAGTTCATCTCTCTATCATAAAAAAAAATAAAAACTCTTTTGATAAATGTAGAAAAAAAAAATTTGCCCGGAATCGGAGTCGAGCTTTTTTCACGACTCCAGACTCCGATTCCGACTCCAGCAAAATTTGCTAGACTCCGACTCCAGACTCCGACTCCAAAGCCCTGGTAACCACATTATCCTACCGAAATGGTTTAGGTTTGGCATATTGTATCCGACATGGGTATAAAACATGTCTACACACGCAGAGACAAATATTTTTTTTACTGGTGGTGGGCAAAATTTTATTTTTTGGAGCACATATTATTTTAAGGGCGATGGTGTATATTGTCAATTTTGATTCTGTTCACCATATAAAACAACAACAAATCACAAAATCTTGATATATGGTAATATTTTCATAATTGTTTGATGGTCAGTCCAATCACTATCTGCTTAACTTTCTCATTTTGACATATGAAGTGTCAAAAACTAGGAACCTGCCCGATGCACATACAACAGCTACCAAAAACAAATATTCTCTCATTAGTTGTTCTGTCACTGAGTAAATAGGTTGTACATTTTGTTTAATTTCCATTTAAAAGAATGGTATAAAATTTGTAAAAACAGATTCCAAACAAAAAACAAGTAAGCAATGGCCCTAGTCGGACGGGGCCGACCATGTGATACCCTAAACCATAGCCTCTAGGAATTAGCTATGTGCAACCGCCTTGCACGCTGAATATCCGGGTTCAATTCTCAGGCCTTGCCATATCAAATTTTCAACGGTGGCAAAATACCCCTTAGTAATGTTGGCAATATTTCCTGAGTATTTCAGCCATGAAAAACGTCTCTACAAGTGGTAACTTAGGACACGCCGTCCGGACTCAGTGATAAACAAGTAAAAAAGCGTTAAGTTCGGCCGGGCCGAACTTTTCATACCCTTCACCATAAAATATTCTGAACTAAAATGGAATAATTAGTTTTCATTCCTGTCCCCAACTTTAAGTGGGTACGTTAAAGAGTCAGATAATGTACATAAAATGCTTCATTCGGGAGGCCCTTTTTTATGGTGCCTATATCTAACTATGTATGTTGACAATTTTTGGTGGGCGGCAACATATGCTGATCGGTTTATTCGTTTTCGAGCTAGAGTGGTCACCGCAAACTGCCTTAGTAAAAACAGTGTTTCGTAGGCGGCCATTTGTCAGAAAACTGCGCAATATTTAAAAAAAAAATCCGAAAGTAGCTCAAGGTGTTATCAATCAGATGAAAACAATATCATTTGGAAAAAATTGGTAGATTTCTTGTAAAAATTCATGAAAAATTTAATTTTTCGTGCACAATAAGCGACCATAACCCCTTAATTGTGGACAAAATAAACTTATAATACTTTTTCCACATTATATTTTGAAGTATAAATATGTGGGATCTAAAACTAATATTCCAGAGCGTATATAAGTTTTGTCATAAATGTGATGGTATATTAAGAAATCGATTCATATTGAAAGATGCAATTATAATTCTATTGCCATGGAACATTACTAAATATAATAAATCCTTTGCTTACAAGTTTACTCATAGATTTCCTATAAAATGAATAAACGATTTATCAAAATTTTATTATAGTTCATCTCTCTATCATAAAAAAAAATAAAAACTCTTTTGATAAATGTAGAAAAAAAAATTTGCCCGGAATCGGAGTCGAGCTTTTTTCACGACTCCAGACTCCGATTCCGACTCCAGCAAAATTTGCTAGACTCCGACTCCAGACTCCGACTCCAAAGCCCTGGTAACCACATTATCCTACCGAAATGGTTTAGGTTTGGCATATTGTATCCGACATGGGTATAAAACATGTCTACACACGCAGAGACAAATATTTTTTTTACTGGTGGTGGGCAAAATTTTATTTTTTGGAGCACATATTATTTTAAGGGCGATGGTGTATATTGTCAATTTTGATTCTGTTCACCATATAAAACAACAACAAATCACAAAATCTTGATATATGGTAATATTTTCATAATTGTTTGATGGTCAGTCCAATCACTATCTGCTTAACTTTCTCATTTTGACATATGAAGTGTCAAAAACTAGGAACCTGCCCGATGCACATACAACAGCTACCAAAAACAAATATTCTCTCATTAGTTGTTCTGTCGCTGAGTAAATAGGTTGTACATTTTGTTTAATTTCCATTTAAAAGAATGGTATAAAATTTGTAAAAACAGATTCCAAACAAAAAACAAGTAAGCAATGGCCCTAGTCGGACGGGGCCGACCATGTGATACCCTAAACCATAGCCTCTAGGAATTAGCTATGTGCAACCGCCTTGCACGCTGAATATCCGGGTTCAATTCTCAGGCCTTGCCATATCAAATTTTCAACGGTGGCAAAATACCCCTTAGTAATGTTGGCAATATTTCCTGAGTATTTCAGCCATGAAAAACGTCTCTACAAGTGGTAACTTAGGACACGCCGTCCGGACTCAGTGATAAACAAGTAAAAAAGCGTTAAGTTCGGCCGGGCCGAACTTTTCATACCCTTCACCATAAAATATTCTGAACTAAAATGGAATAATTAGTTTTCATTCCTGTCCCCAACTTTAAGTGGGTACGTTAAAGAGTCAGATAATGTACATAAAATGCTTCATTCGGGAGGCCCTTTTTTATGGTGCCTATATCTAACTATGTATGTTGACAATTTTTGGTGGGCGGCAAATTGGGAGGTACCGTTATATAGGGGTTATAATAAAACATGGACCTATGTTGACAGTTTTTGATGGGAGCCTTTAATGTCAAATAACTCCTAATTCGGTTAAAAATTTTAGCTAGAATCCTCAAAATAACTTGGGAACTTCAAATGTCATTAACAGCTAGTTTGGAGGGATGTGGGCTATAAGAAAATATGAACTTAAATGAACACTTTTTGTTGCAGAATTTTTGTTGACTTTTAAATTTCAAATTACAGAAAGTTCGTCCAAAAAATAAAGCTAAGGCACGGAAAATCGGGAGGTTTGTTTTGGGGCTATACCAAAACATGAACCTACGTGGTTAAACATTTTAAGTAAAATCCTCAAAGCACGGAAAATCGGGAAGTATCGTTATATTGGGGCTATGTTGAAAATTGTTGATGCAGATTTGTGGTGACCACTACAACCTTCAAATGTCAAATTACAGTTAGTTCGATTAAAAATTGTAGCTAAAATTGCCAAAACTCGGACCTACGTTCACAATTATTTCGAATGTAAGTTTTTTGGTCACTAAGAACCCTAAATATCAAATTATAGCTAATTCGGTCTAGAAATGTGAATTTAAACGTCAAAATACCTGAAATCGGGCGGTAGCGTTATATGGGGGCTATTCCAATGGACCTATGTCCACTAGTTATATAAGTTTATTGACATTTAAAAACCCTAAATGTCAAATTATAGCTACATCGGTCTGAAAATGTAGCTTATAACGTCATATGGGGGCTATACCAAAACGTGGACCGATATAGCCCATCATCGAACTTGACCTGCCTGCAAACCAAAGACGCATTTTCCCAAAATTTCAGACAATTTAGGTGGAGAAGTGTGGTGACCACTAAGAACTTCAAATGTCAAATGTTCAAATTACAGTTAATTCGGTTAAAACTTGTAGGTAAAAATCTCAAAATACCGAAAATCAGGAGATACCGTTATATGGAGCTATACCATATATAATTTTTTGGTCACTAAGAACCCTAAATATCAAATTATAGATAATTCGGTCTAGAAATGCAACATAAATCGTCAAATAACCTGAAATCGGGTGGTAACGTTATATAGGGGCTATTTCAAAACATTGATCTACGTCCACTAGTTTTGTTATATAAGTTTATTGACACTTAAGAACCCTGAATGTCAATTTATAGCTAAATCGGTCTGAAAATGTAGCTAAAAACGTCAAAATACCGTAAATCGGGGGTACCGTTATATAGGAGCTATACCAAAACGTGGACCTATGTCCACAACTTTTGTGATATAACTTTATTGACACTTAAGAACCCTAAATGTCACATTATAGATAAATCGGTCTCAAAATGTAGCTAAAAATACCGTAAATCGGGGTTACCGTTATATGGGGGCTATACCAAAACGTGGACCTATGTCCACAACTTTTGTTATATAAGTTTTTTGACACTTAAGAACCCTAAATGTTAAATTATAGCTAAATCGGTCTGAAAATGTAGCTAAAAACGGCAAAATACCGCAAATCGGGGGGTACCGTTATATGGGGGCTATACCAAAACGTGGACCTATGTCCACAACTTTTGTTATGTAAGTTTATTGACCCTTAAGAACCCTAAATGTCAAATTATAGCTACATCGGTCTGAAAATGTAGCTAAAAACGTCAAAATATCGTAAATCGGGGGGTACCGTTATATGGGGGCTATACCAAAACGTGAACCGATATAGCCCATCATCGAACTTGACCTGCCTGCAAACAAAAGACGCATTTTCCCAAAATTTCAGCGTTCTATCTCCATTTTTGTGGATGCTAGAGTGATTACCACAGACGGACGGACGGACGGACGGACGTGCACAGATCGACTCAGAATTTTACCCTGATCAAGAATATATATACTTTATAGGGTCGCAAATGAGTATTTCAATGCGTTACAAACGGAAAAACAAACTTAATATACCCTCCATACTATGGTGGAGGGTATAAAAATAGATCACATACCAATAACTTAATATGAATCCATTGATATGAGAGATGCTTCCCTTGTCTCTACTGGGATGTTTGTGGAACAATTATATAAATTATACATTTCTAAAAAATATTCGAAAATTTTGTTTTTCAAAATAGTCAGGCTTAATCCCATATTCGTTGTTTTAATATTTTATTAAAACAACTTTAATTTATTAGTGGGAAAAAATTGGCGATGTTTACCAAGGGGTAAGGCAGGGAATACTATAGTTTCAGATTTCGCCACATATCTTCATCAGTTCCCTTGTTTTTTGTTTTTCAACAAGAAACTTTTTATACCCAAGTGTCAATTGCTAGCTCAAATAGATACGTGCGCAAAGAAACACTCTGATCGAGAATTTCTTTGGCACTACCTAAACTCTCAAATCTTTCCCACTGCTATGCGTTCGTCGATTCTCGACGAAAAAAAAAACACATAACTAATTTGTTGGTATTGCATACTACAGCAATAAACAACATTTCGATGGTGCCCGGTCTCACAATTAGGAGGGTTTGCGCTTTTTTTTTTTTTTTTTTTTTTTTTTGGGATGACGACTTCTATTTTGTTTTTCATTATAGCTATAATTATAGAAGTTCAAATTGAGATAATGCACTGACTGTATCGCCCCTTTATAAAACAATATCATGAAGGGTGCGCCTTAACTAACTTTTAATGAAAAACGCTTACACAGGGGACGTTTTTGTGAATTCTGAAACAGCAATGTTCATAGATGAGAAAAATCCCAAAACTAGAAAAAATTGCTGTAGGGATTTTTAAATAAATCGCGGTCAAAATTCAAATTTTTAGGTGTTTTTTATGTTTTCACGATTTTGCTTGGAAGCCGCAAGTCCTATCGGAATGGGACTAAAGAAAATGTTGTAGCTGTGAAAATTTTCCACAAGACTGACCTTTAGGTCTTATCGTAGGTTTTTCCATTTTTGAGATATATACGTTCAATTCAAATTTTTAGGTTTTTATCTTACGTCTTCAAGATTTTGCTTGAAAACCGCAAGTCATGTCAAAATGGGACTAAAGATAATTTTGTAGCTGTGAAAATTCTCTACAAGGTTGGCTGATTTATTTTTTCTTAGGTTGTACCATTTTTGAGATATATACGTTTAAGATGGGAAATTGCATTCATAACCTTGTTTTATAAGGAGGCTTGTCCCAATTTGAATTGTCCCAATTTGAACTTCTATACCTCAGAAACGGTAAATTCTGCGAAAATATCATAAAGTTCAATCTTGTGGAGAATTTTCACAACTACAACATTTTCTTTAGGCCCATTTACAAAGGAATCGCGGTTTCCAAGCAAAATCGTGAAAATCTGAAGAACCCTTAAAAATGTCAACTTAAATCGCGATTTATTTGAAAATTCCTCCGGCGATTTTTTTGTTTCTTGATATTTCTCATCTATGCGCATTGTAGTTTCAGAATCTGCAAAAACTTCCAGGTGTAAGCACCATCCATTTAAAATTAGTTAAGGCGCACCGTGTAGCGTGTTTATCATTACACTACAAACAAAAAACTGGATATATTAGGTAAATCGGGGGTACCGTTATATAGGAGCTATACCAAAACGTGGACCTATGTCCACAACTTTTGTGATATAACTTTATTGACACTTAAGAACCCTAAATGTCACATTATAGATAAATCGGTCTCAAAATGTAGCTAAAAATACCGTAAATCGGGGTTACCGTTATATGGGGGCTATACCAAAACGTGGACCTATGTCCACAACTTTTGTTATATAAGTTTTTTGACACTTAAGAACCCTAAATGTTAAATTATAGCTAAATCGGTCTGAAAATGTAGCTAAAAACGGCAAAATACCGCAAATCGGGGGGTACCGTTATATGGGGGCTATACCAAAACGTGGACCTATGTCCACAACTTTTGTTATGTAAGTTTATTGACCCTTAAGAACCCTAAATGTCAAATTATAGCTACATCGGTCTGAAAATGTAGCTAAAAACGTCAAAATATCGTAAATCGGGGGGTACCGTTATATGGGGGCTATACCAAAACGTGAACCGATATAGCCCATCATCGAACTTGACCTGCCTGCAAACAAAAGACGCATTTTCCCAAAATTTCAGCGTTCTATCTCCATTTTTGTGGATGCTAGAGTGATTACCACAGACGGACGGACGGACGGACGGACGGACGGACGTGCACAGATCGACTCAGAATTTTACCCTGATCAAGAATATATATACTTTATAGGGTCGCAAATGAGTATTTCAATGCGTTACAAACGGAAAAACAAACTTAATATACCCTCCATACTATGGTGGAGGGTATAAAAATAGATCACATACCAATAACTTAATATGAATCCATTGATATGAGAGATGCTTCCCTTGTCTCTACTGGGATGTTTGTGGAACAATTATATAAATTATACATTTCTAAAAAATATTCGAAAATTTTGTTTTTCAAAATAGTCAGGCTTAATCCCATATTCGTTGTTTTAATATTTTATTAAAACAACTTTAATTTATTAGTGGGAAAAAATTGGCGATGTTTACCAAGGGGTAAGGCAGGGAATACTATAGTTTCAGATTTCGCCACATATCTTCATCAGTTCCCTTGTTTTTTGTTTTTCAACAAGAAACTTTTTATACCCAAGTGTCAATTGCTAGCTCAAATAGATACGTGCGCAAAGAAACACTCTGATCGAGAATTTCTTTGGCACTACCTAAACTCTCAAATCTTTCCCACTGCTATGCGTTCGTCGATTCTCGACGAAAAAAAAACACATAACTAATTTGTTGGTATTGCATACTACAGCAATAAACAACATTTCGATGGTGCCCGGTCTCACAATTAGGAGGGTTTGCGCTTTTTTTTTTTTTTTTTTTTTTTTTTTTGGGATGACGACTTCTATTTTGTTTTTCATTATAGCTATAATTATAGAAGTTCAAATTGAGATAATGCACTGACTGTATCGCCCCTTTATAAAACAATATCATGAAGGGTGCGCCTTAACTAACTTTTAATGAAAAACGCTTACACAGGGGACGTTTTTGTGAATTCTGAAACAGCAATGTTCATAGATGAGAAAAATCCCAAAACTAGAAAAAATTGCTGTAGGGATTTTTAAATAAATCGCGGTCAAAATTCAAATTTTTAGGTGTTTTTTATGTTTTCACGATTTTGCTTGGAAGCCGCAAGTCCTATCGGAATGGGACTAAAGAAAATGTTGTAGCTGTGAAAATTTTCCACAAGACTGACCTTTAGGTCTTATCGTAGGTTTTTCCATTTTTGAGATATATACGTTCAATTCAAATTTTTAGGTTTTTATCTTACGTCTTCAAGATTTTGCTTGAAAACCGCAAGTCATGTCAAAATGGGACTAAAGATAATTTTGTAGCTGTGAAAATTCTCTACAAGGTTGGCTGATTTATTTTTTCTTAGGTTGTACCATTTTTGAGATATATACGTTTAAGATGGGAAATTGCATTCATAACCTTGTTTTATAAGGAGGCTTGTCCCAATTTGAATTGTCCCAATTTGAACTTCTATACCTCAGAAACGGTAAATTCTGCGAAAATATCATAAAGTTCAATCTTGTGGAGAATTTTCACAACTACAACATTTTCTTTAGGCCCATTTACAAAGGAATCGCGGTTTCCAAGCAAAATCGTGAAAATCTGAAGAACCCTTAAAAATGTCAACTTAAATCGCGATTTATTTGAAAATTCCTCCGGCGATTTTTTTGTTTCTTGATATTTCTCATCTATGCGCATTGTAGTTTCAGAATCTGCAAAAACTTCCAGGTGTAAGCACCATCCATTTAAAATTAGTTAAGGCGCACCGTGTAGCGTGTTTATCATTACACTACAAACAAAAAACTGGATATATTAGGCTGTAACTCTGTTGTAAATCAACATAATTGACATCAATGGAAAGGTCAAGAGATCGTCTTCCAAATATAACTCACGAGGGAGGAATGTGTCTTTCAGGAAAAATATCAATATGCAAGCTTCTTCCTTGCCATATACTCTTACCTTATTTAAAATTTCACGTTGATCGGACTATAATTGCGACATACAGAGCCGCTACAAATTTGGATATATAATACGTTACTGATCCATTTCAACCGCTAAATATTTCACGATCATCAGCAATAAAAATATGTCTGAACCCGACCTCCATACAAAATTTCGTGACGATCGGTCCATAATTGCGGCCTGGAGTTTGATTACAATTTGTAATAGACAGACGGACGGACGGACACACATCTCAAAATCGCTTTATCTCGTCGAGATATGAAGATTGGTATACTACACTGGGGGTCTCCGACGAATATTTCGCGGTGTTACCTTAATTTTTCACAAAACAAACTTATAATACCCTTTCCACATTGTGGTGTCGGGTATGAATAAAATACTCTTTATTATTTTTAGGTCGAACGGTATGTCAAGAAAAAGTCTACATTAATGATTTCTCACTTAGCTCTTGGTCAGTTTTCTGACTTTTCCCCGCTAGATTTGAATTTCGCCCACAGCGAGGCGGCGGCAATAAACGTATTATGTCGTTGTTACGGTTTAATGTTGCATCATGGTTATAGCTGTAAAAAGTTTCGAAAACTACTCTTAGTTCGGCATATTGGACAAATGTTCTGTATAGGCCACCTATGTAAGTATCTAACATACCCGTCGTGCACGAAGAAGGCGTGAGTTCTATCGCCCGTTCAGAAAATTATTTAAGAAGTGTTTAAGCCCCTCAGCCTTATATTGGCTGACAGTGAGTATTTTAACTACGTCAGACTACATTATGGTGTCGTACTAACCTATATGATTGAGCAAAAAAAAGCTACTGACTGCTCTCGTTGAAATGAATGAAGACATCTCTATTATCTTAAAGGCGCGTGTGGGATATAATTTATTTTTCCAGTATATTTGGACTTAAATTTCAAAACATAAAATATTATTTTATACGTGCCTTTTAGATTATAAACTTTAAATAAAAAGTGCTTTGAATTTTAAACTTTGCAACTTTTTCTATTTAAAAAATCATCAACCATTTACAATGTTTCCTAAGCTATTTTAAAGTATATTTTTACAACCAATATCAAGCTGTTCAAATAAGTTCACCTTCTCCACACAACATCCTTATGAAACATTTCAAACAAAAGCGACCTACAGTAAAAAATTCGCTATTAGAAAATATTGCAGATGAAGCTACTGGCCTAAGTAACCTATTATTCAGCAAGCATTACCATGATTGGCTCATAACACTGTTTCTGTAACAAGTCGAAAGAAGAAAAAATCAAAGAAGAGAAAAGCAAACAAAAAAGCATACAACAACAATTAATCACACGCAACGCAGGTGGCCAATGAAGGTGATGCTCTAGTATAAGAAAAAGAAAAAATCGACTTCACAGGATATTACTGACGGCCCAGGCAAACACTGGAAGATAACTTCCGACACAGTTGCGTAAAATAGAAAGAAATTGAATAATGAGGTAGTTGGACAAAAGTTGTTAGATATTATTGTATTCTATGTAAATTGATTTATTTAAGGCAAACATTTGTTTGTTTCACTCTTCAGCTTGAACATAAAACATACTGAGAATAAATACAATTTTAGAAGGGAAGAACTGCTAAAACGAAACTATATCAGGAACGGTGAATCTAGAACAGATTTCTAGTCGAAAAATAGTGTTTGCAAGCGATTGAAAGGTACATATCATAAAAAGTGGGCCCAATATTTTCACTGAAAGACCTAATAAACATAGTCTACACAGAATAAAATTATAGCATTTTAACAAAAATATTACAAAATATTAGTGCAAGAGATATGTTCGGGCACAATAGCAATTTTGCTGCTAGTAAATAATTATATGATTATGGGTGCCACCGTGGTGCAATTGTGTGTACACGCACCTAGCAGGCTGAATGGCCAAGCAACATCAATATTTCAACGGTGGCATAATAACCCTCAGTGACGACATTTCATGTAAAAAAGGTTTTATGATAAAGTAATGACCCATTTCTGTAGAGCGGCAATCAAATAAGTCTAAAATTCCGTTTTTTGGTAAATTTCACTTGCTAACTACTTCACGATCACAAAAACTGTAGTAGTCTATATCTGTTACGTCCCGATCTCCAATAAGAATTTCGATGACGATCACGCAGTGATTTAGAATTCAAATATATGGGGCTATACGAAAACATGGACCTAGGTTTAACATTTTTAGTGAAGTTGTTTTGTGACCTTGATCCCTAAATGTCAAATAACAGTTCTATCAAAAAATCTTCAAAATACCGAAGATTTTTTGAACTTAAGTTGTCAAATTTTGGTGGAACAGTTTCGTGGCTGCAGGGAACATTAAATGTAATATTACGGGTAGGTCTTCCCAAAAATTAAGCAACTATTCTCAAAATACGAACAAATCTATAGAAATGTTGCTACAACTCTCAAAATACTAAAAATCTGGAGGTACCGTTGCATTGGGCTTATACCAAAACATGGCTAAAGCTCTCAAAATATCGAAAATCGGGAGGTGGGGGCTATTCCAAATTATTGACCAATGTTGATAATCTTTAGTGGAGAAGTGTCGCGACACAGGGAACTTCTAATATCAAACTAGGGGTCGTCCAGTAAAAAAATTTAGCTAAAACCATCAAAATACTGAAATTCGGGAGGTACCTTTTTATGGAGCCTATACAAAAACATGGACCTATGCTGAAATTTCTTGGTGAACAAATATAGCCCTCTAGCTCAATTTTTGTAGACGGTAGAGTGATTTCATCGGATAGGTAGATCGACTCAGAATTTTATCTTGATCAAGAATATATATTGAAGGTATAAAAACCCGAAAAAATATTGAAAAGTGTAGGCGTGACGTGCCTTTAAGAACGACTATTTGGTGATCTTATTTCGAAAAACACCTACAATTCCCCATTTTGTGTAAAAATAATTTCTAGAAGGTGGAATTCTTGTCCTTAAGTAACGTTTTCACTACAGGATCTGTTTTATTTTTCTTCAGGTACCATATTTTAATCAAAATCATGTTTTAGTGTAATACAACTTTATAAAGTAACTAGCAAGTGCCCGCTACTTCGTTAGCGGAGAATTCACACGAATATAAAGGAGGATAATAAATAAATAAATTAAAATGCAGAGTATAGTTTCACCCGTTCCTATTTACAAATTATTTAACCAGTAAAGTACGACAGTTTAAGATATTACCACATATTCTTTCGGTAATTACCGAAATTATAAGCATTTTAATTTTACCGACACTTGTCGGTAACTCACAAAATTAGTTTGTGAATCGCACTACTGAACAGATTTCATTACACGTTTGTTTTAAAATAGTTGTTTGGTGGATAGAATATACGGAATCGGGAGAATATATGGGAGCTATATTCAAATCTCAACCTATTCTCGTCAAAAGCAATGGCTATAGTCCTTTGGTCAAAATTGCGACCATCATAAATTTTAACCCGGATAGGATAATAAATGCGACAAAAGAATGTGATGCTATGTAGATCATCGAAAGGAACCATTGACCTATTTCGTTTCCTTTTGCATGTTACATACAAATGCACAAATTGATAATACCCCTTAAGCTACTTTGCTTCATCAAAAAAGTCATCCCAATGAGCAGTGGGAAAACAAATATGATCGGGTACTTTGTTTCGCAACTATTTCTTAAACTGGGAAAGAAAAGGCAATTCAAAACATATTGCACGATTCATCAGTCTTCGAATCTAAACAAAACCAAATGATAAATTTGCTGATCTCTACAATTTTATCGTAGTTTGCGTTCGATCACCACAAAAAATATTTTAACTGATATTTTTCCTCATAAACCACTGTTTTGTTTTGACACATTGTGTGCGCAATGTAAAAATAAAGTGGACTTCAATAAGAGCGCTGTTGAAAGATATTGTTTTTTAATTCGTTATAGGGAGGTTATTTTGTGTGGGAAATATAACTTGTGCTTAAAAAACTTCTTTATAGATAAGTATTCGTTATAGGGAAGTTCGTTATATAGAGTTTAAAATAGGTGAGCATGGACTGAAAAAACTGTGTTTTCAATATTTCTTCGTTATAGAGAAAAATTCGTTATTGGGAAGTTCGTTATAGAGAAGTTCGCGCCATACTTTTTGGGTCCCCTCGTAATAATACAACATAATGTTCGTCTCATTAGAAAATATAACGTCATCAAAGTACTTTAAAGGGCTTGAAATCTTCTCTGTAGAAAATTGGTTTCCCTATATTTTACGGGGAGAGCAGTGGCTTTTCCTATCCCTTCATGATAATGCTTTTCTGACTTTTTCACGTAACGCACATATTCCAAAATCGTATTCAATTACAAAACCAAAATTTGATTCTGGTTTGTGGTCTATTATTGATTTCCTAAATTATTTAGTGACGAAAAGTTATAGACTCTACATTTCTATATACCAAGAACGCCATAATAATTCTTAATTGCAAACAGAACAACTCAATTAAAAACACAATTTTTAAAACATCTTCTTCTAACAAAATCTGTATGGGGTTAGTTTTTGACGGAATCGACATCCTCAGATGTAAAAGAAAATCTTGCAATTTTTCTCAAAAATCGACTACGAAAAATGTTGAGTATTTTGGTTTGAGTCTGTTGACAGCACTCAACATGAGTAATCCTATGTCTGTACCCTTCATTTGTCTATGCCTTACCATAACTTACAGTTCTCCGAACATTACAGTATGTATTGCACTTTTATTTTCCAGGGCTGTGAGAGGGTTGCGCCATATTTTTCGGGTTCCGTCGTAATAGTGCAACATAATTTTCATCTCATCAGAAATATAACGTCATCAAAGTACTTTAACGGGCTTGAAATTTTCTTAGTAGCAAATCTGATTCGTTCCTTTATATTTTGCGGGGAGAGAACTTTTTCCTAACCCTTCGTGATGAATACTTGTTATGTAATACGTTTCTGCCTTTTTCACGTAACACACATACTCCAAAATCGTTTTCAATTACAGAACCAATCTTTTGTCTCTGGTTTGGGACCTATTATTGATTTCATTAATTATTTAGCCATTTCTTCAAATTACAGATTTTGAAATTGAAAATTGAATAGTTATGACTGTACATCTCCATAGACGATAAAATTCTTAATTGCAAATAAATCGTGGTAATATGCACCATTTTATTGCACTTTCATTGATTTGCAAACATTTAGTTATTACTAAAAAAGTCAAGTCCATACAGTTTTTAGTTGTTGTTATTTCTGGCCGATTTCTGAATTTATTCCCCTAATGTTGTCTTCAACAGCAACTCATTTGTTCAACAAGCCCAACATTATTTATTGAAAGAATTGTTGTTTTAATTTTAAATTGAAAATCAAAATTATTACAAATGCATCGTTTGTAATCATTTTTTCTAACTGGACTTTAACGAATGAAAATCTTTTGTGCGACACCTGTTATGTGAAAACAAAATCAGGAACGGGTTGTCTTTGTCTTTCTATTATTTAGTGGTTTGCGATAAAATAAGTGCGCCTAGAAGTAAACTACAAAATTTGAAATTATGTGTGATCGTTTACGGTATCAAGAAGTTATAGCATTGTTAATTTGACACATGTTTTGCAGAGGGCCAACTAAGTGAATAAGTACGTAATAATAATGAAAAATAAGGATTTTTGTTGTTGTTATTTTTTGTGGTTCCAGGACGAATTTTCTAAAACCCGGCCTTATCTCGCACATTTGCATCAAAAGTGATCCACTGGTAAAATTTAAAGCTCCTAGCTTTAGCCGTTTTGGCTGGGCGTTGATGATGAGTCAGTCAGTCAGTCAGTACCTTATCACCAAGCTCATTTATATATATAGATAGATATAAACTTCTATTCCTAATGATATGGTTCTATCCTAAAAATTTCGGGCTCTATCTTGATCTCAACCATCTTAATGTGGAGGTTATAAAAAAGACAGCAAAAAATTCTTCACTTTATTACCTAAACGCTTATATATTTCAGTAATTGTACCTTTAAAAAAGAACCTTAAAAAACATAAATTGTTACAAAAAGAATTTAACGTAGTCGATTCCAGGTTCGGTTGCAGGGAAGGAAACCACTGAACTCCTCTGTCTACTAGCGGCAACACAAGTTGCCACAAATTGTTGGAATATATTGTTACACATTGAACAAAGGTGTAATTAGTCTTTTTCAAGGAAACAATGTTACTATTTATTTCTCTTGTTATTCAATTACGTATAGAAAACAAATTACTTAAGGAAAGTGAATGTTTTCAATGTCTCCTATTATTGTAATGTTGCTGTTGTTGTCATATTAACCAAAAATATTTGTTTCTTAGTGCTTTGAATACCATGAGAATGCTTTCCAACGTGGTTGTTAAATGTTGAAAAGGAAAACACACATGTTTTACATTTATTTTACCTTAGATAAATCAATTTCCTGAGACTCAGACACCACAATAACACCCACAAAACTGACATTTATTTTGTGTTCTATGACAAACAGTTCTCCTCCCTTCGCATTAACCCATTCATAGTTGTAGAGCCATTAAAATTGCCCTTACCCTTAAAGGGGCCACATATTTCAATGTCTTAATTCAGGCTCCGTAGTAGGTGAAAAGAGCAAATAAATTATCACATGTCTTAAGAATTCCTGAACATATTTTGGCATATTTATGGGACAAAGGAATACCCAGGAATTTTAATATGTAAGTGGGACTTGTTTATATTAAATGATTGAGGCAAAGACAGTTAAGGTATTGTTTAATTTTTATTAATACTAAAAACAAAATATTTTATTAATATTTGTGGAAAGTGGAGGTTGGGGTTACAGTACATTATTTTGATGAAGTACCTGGACGATAAGTGATGGCAGCTTCTTAAAAAGTGCTTTTTATTTATTGTCCTTATAGTCGATAAATACATGTTCATATTATGAACTTCATAATACTTACCACTAATTGTCATTAATTCATAGAAAATCGCTGATTATAATACTCCTACATGCGATTCAAACAAAATGTACAGTTTTATATTTACTTTTTTCAAACTTCTAATAGTTCTTCTGCAGAAAATGTTGTTTCCGTAGAAATGTATTTCCAACAAAAAAATTTTTTCAGTAGTTTAAACAAAAAACAAGTAAAACAAGTAAAAAAGTATCAGTCGGGTTTGCCGACAGAGATATACCCTCAGCCTGTGCAAATTGAAACACTTTTTTCACAAAAAACCGACAAAAATGAACCGACAAAAATGTTGATTAGGATTAAAGTTCAAAAATTTTGCGGAAAAGGTACTTAAAGGAATTGACCGACATAGAACATGGGGGTGCCATAGGGGATTTCTACACCCTTCGGGCTGTTTACTCAAGAAGTATGGACTTGCCCCTGAAACAAATTTTACCATCGTAATTGAGGCAGCGAAAGTAAGTTGCTTCAACAAAAATCAAAGTGATTCAATATCAGTTCTTAAAGTGAACTTATCCAAAATTTTGTGAGGTACGGGATGGAGTGGACAAATATAGTCCATTTTTGAACCTGATCTATATCTGGTAGATATTATGAGAATGTGTAAAGTATGGACCAAATCGGTCACTCCCATCAAGAGTTATCGTGCGCACAATTTTTCCGAATATTTGTGAACTTTTGTGGGGTAGGTACATGAAGGAGTGGACCGATATGGCTTATCTACGAACTTAAACTAAGTTTGGAAACAATATTACGAAGGCCAAATTTTTGGCCGGAATCGGCATACCCGTTCGAGAATAATCTTGCGCTTCCACCCATAAACATGGTGTCATAGGGTTTGTTTTTCAACTTTCAGGCAATTTTTTCAGGAAGTATGGACTGGCCCCTAAGGAAACTTGTACCTTCGTATAGGGGACAGTAAATACAAGATGTTACAACAAAAACCAAGGCGATTCGAGAGCAGGTCCTAAACTGAACTTTTCCGAAAATTTGTGTGGGAGGTACTCGAAGGAGTTTACCGATTAAGTCCATATTGGAACCTCATCTAAGTCTGGTAGAAATTTCATAATGTGCAAAGTATGGACCAAATCGGTTACTCCCTTCTAGAGTTATCGTACGCACAAATTTTCCGAACATTTTCGAAATTTTGTGGGGGAGGTACCGAAGGAGTGGACCGATATAATCCATCTTTGAACTTGAACTAAGTTTGGACAAAATATTACGAAAGACAAATTTTAGACCGAATCGGCAGATCCGTTCGAGAGTTATCTTGCGCTCCAACCACTACACACGGTGTCAAAGGGTTTTTTGTAACTTTCAGGCTATTTTCTTAGGAAGTATGGACTTGCCCCTAATGAAACTTACAGCGTCGTATAGAGGACAGGGAATACAACTTGCGTAAACAAAAATCAAAGTGATTCGAGACCAGGTCCTAAACAGAACTTTTCCGAAATTTTGTGTGGGAGGTACCCGAAGGAGTGGAACGATTGAGTCCATATTGGGACCTCATCTAAGTTTGGTAGAAATTACACGATGTGCAAAGTATGGACCAAATCGGTTATTCCCTATAAGAGTTATCGTGCGCACAAGCTTTGCGACAATTTTTGAACATTTGTGGGGGAGGTACCTGAAGGAGTGGACCTATATGGCCCATCTTCGAACTTAAATCGAATTTGGACAAAATATTTCGATACCCAAAATTTTAACCGAATCGATTGATCCGTTCTAGAGTTATCGTGCGCACCAGCCAGACAGACGGACAGACAGACAGACGGACGGACATTGCTAGATCTACTCAAAATTGTCTGAAACGGATATCGTACAAGCATACTTGGGGTCTAAAACCATTATTTCGATGAGGCACATTTTTGGTCGTATCAAAGTGTAAATACCCTCTTTAGCCTGAAGGCTGAGGGTATAAAAATGTGTTCAGCTAAGTGAAAGGTACCACCTACCGGGCTATATCAAAGAGTCAACCTATCCTTAAATTTTTTGGCGGAAAAGTTTTATAGCTGCAGGGAACTTCAAGAATCAAATTGAGGGTAGTTTCATCGAAACAATGTAGACCCTCAAAAATGGACCCATGTTGACGAATTTTAGTGAAGAAATTTCGTGACCACTGAAAATTCCCGAAAATCGGGAGGTACAGTTACGAGTATATGGGGGGATATACCAAAACATGGACCTATATTGACGATTATTTTTGAATAGACAAAATTGTAGCTAAAATTCTCAAAATACCGATCATTACAGCTGGTTCGGTTAAAAATTGCAGCTAAAATTCTCAAAATACCGAAAATCGGGAGATACCGTTATATGGGGGCTATACCAAAAGATGGACCTATGTTGACGATGTTTCGTTGGAGATATTTTATGACCACTGAGATCTTCAAATGTCAAATTACAGCTATTTCGGTTAAAAACTGTAGCTAAAATTCTCAAAATACCGAAAATCGGGAGGTACCGTTATATGGGGGCTATACCAAAACATGGATCTATGTTGACGATGTTTGGTGGAGATGTTTCATTACCACTGAGAACCTCAAATGGCAAATTACAGCTAGTTCGGTTAAAAATTGTAGCTAAAATTATCAAAATACCGAAAATCGGGGGTACCGATATATGGGGGCTATACCAAAACATGGACCTATGCTAACGATGGTTCGTGGAGATGTTTCATGGCTACTGAGAACTTCAAATGTCAAATTACAGCTAGTTCTGTTAAAAATTGTAACTAAAATGCTCAAAATACCGAAAATCGGGAGGTACCGATATAAGGGGGCCATACCAAAACATGGACCTATGTTGACGATGTTTGGTGGAGATGTTTCATGACAACTGATAACCTCAAATGTCAAATTGCAGATAGTTCGGTTACAAATTGTGGCTAAATTCTCAAAATACCTAAATCGGGAGGTACCGTTATATGGGGGCTATACCAAAACATGGACCCATGTTGACAATGTTTGGTGGAGATATTTCATGATCACTTAGAACATCAAATGGCAAATTACAGATAGTTCAGTTAAAAATTGTAGCTAAAATTCTCAAAATACCGAAAATCGGGAGGTACCGATATATGGAGGCTATACCAAAAACATGGACCTATGCCCATATCCTTTGGGATATAAGTTTGTTGATCACTAGGAACCCTAGGTGCCAAATTATAGCTAACTCGGCCTGCAAATGTGGCGAAGAACGTCAAAATACCTCAAATCCGGAGGTACCGTTATTTGGGGGCTATACGAAACAGTGGACCGATATAGCCCATCTTCGAACTTGACCTGCCTATGGAAATTTCAGCACTCTATCTCAAATATTGCGGACGCTAGAGTGATTACAACAGACGGACAGACAGACGGACATGGCTAGATCGTCTTAGAATTTTATCCTGATCAAGAATATATATACTTTTTAGGGTGTTTAGCACTGATGTGTGGTGTATTAGACACCACACAATTAAATATGACCATCATTAAAGTTTGACCTGCATTTAATGTTATCACCAGTTAAATAAACTGAACAGCTGTGGAGTTCGTTGCATGGGAGAATAAAGATTGAGGTATTAAGAGGATTTTTGAGCATTTTGAACCATTATGCATTAGCATGGACTTGCTGACAGAAAACATTATAACGCTACAAACACAACCTTCGGTAAAAAAGGATTTTAGGATGTTTCCTATGTTATAGAGCTCATCAGCTTTTTAGTTGGTTCGTCTGCCTGACTGGCTGACTGCACCTCGTAATAATTTGTGCAAACTATATTAGTCGTCCCTCACAGCATTTCGGAATTTTTCGCAGAATTGCAGTCGAAGGTCACGTTTTTTTACTGCAGGTTTTCCTCACGACCACCATTACGGCGGTATATTAATAAACTCAGCCTTAAGTCTAACAAAGATAAGTCAAGTTCTATTCTATGTTATTGCTAGTTTTGTTATTTCTAGCATTTATCTGTTACCATTTCCAAAAAATAATAATCATAATACACAAAAATGTTGATAAAGCATATACTAACAACAATATGACAATAATGTCAATCATTGTCGTTGGCATTGTCAAGAGCGTTGTTGTTATTGTAAGATTATTTCAGAATGTAGTCAAAATCATCAACAAACTTGTTCTTCGCCACTGGAGTGAACAATAGAAGTCTGGTATTATGGTATTATAGCGTTCTCTTCAAACAACGTTAGGATAACTACTCAATTTAGAATCAACATGGATGGCAGGACAGCAACTTACCTTCTTCACTCTTTCCTCTGTTTACTCCTTTCTTTCCGTCATGAATTATTTCATTGTGATTTTCTACCTACTGTTAGGTTTGTATTCATCATTATGATTGCTTTGCCTTTGTCGTGAATCAATTTAATGGATGTCTCTGTTCGAATTCTAGGCCTAGCAAAAAGAGATGAATAAATAAATGGTATTTCATTCATAATTTGGCTTTGTGAAAGAGGGAAGAAGAAGTAGGGCAAAGCAAAAACTATGACAATTACACGAATTGTTAAATTCTTTGTTACCAACTAAATTGAAACGTTTACAGTTACCATTGGTTCTGGTTATGATGATGTAGCAAGAATAATGAGACTAGTAGCAGTCCACGATTTGTTTGCCATTTGTAAATAAGTTACGTGATGTGAATTGGAAAACTTGCGACTTTGTACGTCTGTATTTGCCCTCCCCATTATCTGTGGATTGTGGTTGCTTATTTATAAAGTGACATCATAATATTTACTATAATGTTGCCATTAAAGTAAATGGCTTCAAAAAGGCTTGATCGGTGCATGCAAATGTATTGACAAAGAATACGAAAACACCATATTTTCATAATCTTCTTAATATATAAAAGAACTTAGTGATAAGTGAGTGAGTGAGTGAGTGAGTGACTTACAGATCATTGCGAGGGGGTTGCTGTTGGTGGGTAGGGGTGAGATAAGGGTTTTTGGAAATTCTAACTACAAGGGTACGAATTATTATACTGTATTATGCACACGGAAAGAGTTAGAATTCTGAAATTTGGAATGAAGGTTACTGATAGAGAGTTAGACCTTCCTATACGTATACGAAAAGTACTAAAAGTTACTAAATTTTGTACCAATTGTATATCTTCTTATTATATACGAGGAACATTGAAGTGACGGTTGAGCTAAGTACTTTCATTACTAAAGGGATGTAGTTATGCCATATTCGAAGTAGTGTAGGGTACCAAATGTTAAAGGAATATGTAGTTTTAACAACAGTCGTTGAGAATATAGTTTTAAAAATACTACGGCCCACATTTCTTGAAAACAAAATTTTGCCGTTGATAGCTTCTAGCTACTTCTACGCGGCATCAATAAAGCAAAATTAACACAAATTGATTAATCGATTTATGTAGTTCTATTTGAAAACCACAGGTATGATTTTTAGAAAGAATATGTGGTAAAACCTTAAACTGTCGTACTTTACTCGATAAATAATTGGTAAATAGGAATGGGTGAAACTATACTCTGCATTTCAATTTATTTATTTATTATCGTCCTTTACATTCGTGTGAATTCTCCGCTAACGAAGTAGCGGGCACTTGCTAGTCTTATTATATATTTGAGCTTGGTGATAAGTGACTGACTGACTGACTGACTCATCAACGCCCAGCCAAAACCGCTAAAGCTAGGAGCTTGAAATTTTACCAGTGGGTCACTGTTGATGCAAATGTGCGAGATAAGGCCGGGTTTTAGAAAATTCGTCCTGGAACCACAAAAAATAACAACAACAAAAATCCTTATTTTTCATTATTATTACGTACTTATTCACTTAGTTGGCCCTCTGCAAGACATATGTCAAATTAACAATGCTATAACTTCTTGATACCGTAAAAGACCACACATAATTTAAAATTTTGTAGTTTACTTCTAGGCGCACTTATTTTATCGTAAACCACTAAATAATAGAAAGACAAGACATTTGTTATCTTCCATTGCAACAGATGTCGCAGTTGGTGATAATAGTATAAACATCAATTACGCAAAAAATACAAACCGATCCTGATTTAGCTTTCACATAACAGGTGTCGCACAAAAGATTTTCATTCGTTAAAATCCAGTTAGAAACAAGTAAGAAAAGTCTATAGTCGGACGGAGCCGACCATGGGATACCCTATACCACTATCCCTGGACAATCGCTCTCCACGGAACTTCTTTTCAATGATTGTGAAAATTTAATTATCAAATATCAGAGATGAATTGTATAATACTTATGACCAAAACCAAAAAGTTACCTAGCATGACAAAGACATTTTTGTAGCAGGAAAGGAAAATTTAGTTCACACAAACTAAAATGTAATGAAACCCACTTATGTAGTACTACTACTTCCGTTGTTTAACCGCTACGTTATTGAAGTTTTTACCAATTTCACAAAAGTTTCAGTCCATTTAACCCGCTAAGTGTTATCTGATCTTCACGTTGGTTTGTACGCTTCTTCATCATAAACTCAAACTTTGTTTAAAATTTTGCGGGTTATTATTTTGACCTATAGAGCCGCTTTGTTTTTGGTCCATTTCATTCCCTGAACATTTTACGATCATCAGCAAAAACTAATCATTTCTATTCTGGCCCGAACCCAACCTCCTTAAAAAATTCGTTACAATCGGTCCATAATTGCGGCCTTAAGCTTGTTTACAATTTTTAATGGACGGACACACATCGCTAAATCGCTTTATCTCGTCGAGATATGAATTTTGGCATACCAAATAAGAGGTCTAGGACAAATATTTCGTGGTGTTATACAAACTTTTGGAGAGACAATATGTTGCATGGGATAAAAATGTGGTTCTCTACACAGAACCCATTATATATTAGGCAGTAGGCCCGTTATCAAGCAAACACTTTATTGCAATTTGAATCAGAGGAAATGTCAGTAGTTTTTTCCATATGTAGGCTACTTTGTGAAATATATATGTGCTCAAGGAATTAAAATATGGACCAAAAATAAAATTTTTATATTTTTCATACAAAAGTAATGGTCCATTTCACCCGCTAAAGAATATCAGATCATCATTCAAAATTGTAGGCATCTTTTTCGACCTATACTCTTACCCGGTGCAAAATTTCGTGACTATTGATGTATAATTGCGATTTCTAGCGAGTTTATTATTACACTACAAACAAATAACGGAAAATATTAGGCTGTAACTCTGTTATCTGATCATGCACACCAACATATGGTCTGTTCCTTTACTTTTGAAAATGGTAAAACCGGAAAAAGTAGTAAAAGTTTAAACTGCTCACATATGAATTTTATGGTGTCAGAAGTAAAGGAACGCTTTTCGAGTAAAAAGTGGCAAAACTTTAAGATTCTTGCACGTAAAGGAACAAAGCTATAATTGGCATCAATTGAAAGGTCAAGCGTTCCACTTTCAAGTATATCTCACTTGTCCGGAATGTCACTTCCAGGAATTAAGATATAAGCTGTATATTAAACCTTTTTACAATTTTCACACAAATGTTTTGGTCCATTTAACCCTCTAAATATTATCCGATCGCCATCTCAAATTGCAAGCTTCTCCTTTGTGATAAACTCTTACCTTATTTAAAATTACGATGATCGGACTATTATTGAGACATACAGAGCCGCTAGAAAATTGGATAAATATTATGTTTTTGGTCCATTTCACCCGCTAAATATTTCGCGATCATCACCAATAAGAATAGGGATCTATTCTGATCTGAACCCGACCTCCATACGACCACAATACAATTTCGTGACGATCGGTTCATAATTGCGGCCTGGAGCGTGTTTACAATTTATAATGAAAGGACGGACACACATCTCAAAATCGCTTTATCGCGTCGAGATATGAAGATTGGTATACCACATTGGGGGTCTCCGACGAATATTTCGCGGTGTTACATGAATTTCTACCAAAGCAAACTTATAATACCCTTTTCCACATTGTGGTATAGGGTATAAATATATTGATCACGAGTTTGTTTCGAAATGTGTGGAATCTGTACCGTTGAGGTATACTAAATCATTGACATATAGTCTAAAAGTTTTTAGTAGGCAATGTTCTGACTCACAGAGAACTCGAAATATTAAATTAAGTTGAACTAAATATATTGAGAGTTATCTTGTATACTAGCTAATTTAGAATGTGTCTGTAGGGTTTTTTTGGTGCTTTTTGGGCCATTATCTCAAGAAGTATGGACTTAATCCGAAAAAAAATTTTACCATTGTAAAAGAGACCGTGAAAACAACCTTCTGAAAAAATCAAACAGATCCCTGATGCATCTTCAAACTACACTTTTCCCAAATTTTGAATGGGAGGTACCCGAAGGACGGGATTGATTTGTCCATTTTCCAACTTGATACATGACTGGATGAAATAATACGAAAAATTTTGGCCGCAATTAATCATTCAGCATGAAATGGAACCCCTATGCACTTTTGGATATTTGTGTCTTCTGGGATAAAGTTACTTTAGAGAAACCGTTCTTCATTAGATCGAACATGTCTGTAAAAATTATAAATTTAAATTCACACCACTATAATGCAGTATTCCCTTGTAATTGAATTAAATATTTTAAATAAATTATTCTCCGCAGTATCCCCACGTGTGTTGATGTGTTTGTGGCACATTTATAAAAAAGATAATCCTTTGAATTTAATATACAATTTGACGAGATTAAAACATATTAGTTTTAGGTATTATTAGAGATTACAACCGGCTGAAATGTTATTCAATATTTGGCAACAATCTAATGTGAACTATTGATTGCCGAAACAACTGACAGTCTTAATGGGATTATTTTATTAAGGTGAATGTTTTTGTGTGTAATCCTCAGTATTAACCACTAAATTTAGTAATTGTAGTTAAAACATTTTGGATATAAAATACAATAATCACTTTTTTCAAGCGTTTAGATTAAAATATAAACAAGTAAGACGACATTAAATTTGTACGGGCAGAACTTTTATACCCTCCACCACGAGTTGTATTGAGCTAATATAGAAAGTACAAAGCCCTTCCGTCACGTCAAGGAGAATTGGAATATGTTAACTGAAGAATATCACTTTCTTTAAAACAAGGTTTAATTCGAATGAGACGTCGTTATTTTCTACCCATTCATAATCCGTGGACCTATGTCAAACATTTCTCATTTAGTTTTGAAACTACAACTAATTCTGCTAGAATGTTTGGTTAAAATATGTTAAAACCTTAAAAGTACCACAAGATGGTACCGTTATTAGGGTTCCAATTTTGTGAAACATTTTCATCATAGGATTACTACAAACAACCACACAAAATTTCATTAATTTCTTTTAGATATTGTGACTTCTATCACGATTTCAACAGACAGATGGACGGACATGGCTGTATCGACTAAGAACTGTAAGCTTCTCAGTATTGCGATTCTCCAACTCATTTTTGGAGTTACCGACAAAAATCGGTGTAATTATACCCTCCATCAGGGCTTCGGAGTCGAGCCATTTTTCCTTCGACTTCGACTCCAGGCAAGATTTTTTCACGACTCCGACTCCGAGAGTAATTTTCTATACCACTGAAAATGAATAAAACATGCACCATTTTTAACTTTTTCCTATCTTTGGACCATATATGCCCTTATGTTGTTTTCCCTAAGTTATTTTATAATGCACTAGCAAAATGCCCGCTACTTCGTATGCGGAAATGGAATAATATACAAGTAGACAATATTTAATATGAAAATGTTGGACACTGAAAATTTATTAAGAAACCGCCTTCACGTTAACATGAAAGCAATAGTACACTATTCAGTACAATTTTTAAAATCTATGGTATTACATGTAGAAACATTTCATACATTTTGAAGCCTATTTTCATAAACATTCTGATCCAATCTCAACAGTGATCCGCATAACAAAATTCATTTATCGGTTCAGTCAATACCAGTGCTTCAATATTTAGTATTATTTAACACTTCTAGTACAATTATTGTAATCTAATAGTGAACCTGACAATAAACTAATAAATCAATATTCCACTTGTTTCCTTAGCCCAATACCAAATTTAATGGAGTTTCGTACAATTAACAATTTAAACGAAATTCTGTGGCATTTAGTAATTTTCGTTCATTTACTCGTATGGTACATATACCTTAACCCCTTCCATATACTCCAACAGCAACAGTATTTCCAAACCATATATAGTACCATTGAAGTACGAATTTCCACAAATACCTCTATATCTCAGTCTTGCATTTCAACTCAATTCCAGTTTCCAATATTATCCGCTCATACAAATCCAAATTGTACCATATTTAGTTCCATTTAGTACACTTCGTACGAATTTCCAAAGCTGTCTCCTACACTTCAATAGTAATATTAATTCCAAATTTCAGGTTTCCAGCGGCCTCTATACTAATCCAAATTTAGTACCACTTAGTTCTTTTCGTACACATAAGTACGAATTTCTAAAACTACCTCCATATCTGAATCCTCCACTCTAACAGTAATCTTAATTCCAAATTTTAGGATTCCACCTCTATCCATTCACTCAAAACCAGATTGTACCAATTTTTTTTAGTTTAGTACTTTTCATACACATCATTACGAATTTCTAAAACTACCTCAATCCTATACTCCAACAGTAATCATTATTCCAAATTTCGGGATTCCACCTCTATCCATTCACCTAAATCCAAATTGTTCTCAATATTGTACATTTTAATACTTTTTGTACACACAAGTACGAATTTCCAAAGCTACCTAAATATCTCAATCCTACACTTCAACAGTAATCTTAAATCCAAATTTTAAGTTCCAGCTCTATCCATTCACTCAAATTTAAATTGTACCAAATTTAGTTCCGTTTAGTACTTTCGTATACATAAGTACGAATTTCCAAAACTACCTCAACCTTATACACCAACTGTAAACATTATTACATATTTTAGGTTTCCAGCTTTATCCGGTCACCCAAATCCAAATTGTACCAAATTTAGAACTCTTTAGTACTTTTCGTCCACATAAGAAGGGATTTCCAAAGCTACCTCAATATCTCAATCATACACTTCAACATGAATACTAATTCCAAATTTCAGGTTTGCAGCTCTATCCGTTCACCCAAATCCAAATTGTACCAAATTTAATACCATTTACTACTTTTCGTACAAATAAGTCCGAATTTACAAAACCCTATCTCAATCTTACACTTCAACAGTAATTCTAATTCCAAATTTCAGGTTTCCATCTCTCTCCTTTCACCCAAATCCAAATTGTACTAAATTTAGTACCATTTATTACTTTTCGTACACATGAGTACGAATTTCCAAAACCATTTCGTTTTATAAAAACCACTTCCCAACCTTGATTTCCATACCAAATTCTAAGTTTCTAGCTATAGCCTTTCAAAATATACTAACGGTACTAAATATAATAACTTTTAGTACTTTTCGTACACTTATAGGTCGAATTTCCAAAAACCCTTTGGTACATCTTTCTAACTCTCAGTCAGTGACCCTCATTCCAAAGTTCAGAATTTTATGCCTTTCCGTTTGCCTAATACAAATGTTACCATATTTAGTACCTTTTAGTACTTTTCGTACAGTTCCAGTGCCAATTTCCAGAAACTCAGATTTATCTCACGCCTACACAAAAACAGCAACACTCATTCAAAATTTCAAGCATCTAGTTTTAGCCGTTTCGTCTGGGCGAATATCTGTCACTCACTCACTCACTTATCACTAAGCTCTTTTCTATAATAAGATTTATCGTGAACACCAGCGGGCACAAAGCCAGACTAGCAGAAGATCTTAGGACTTATGAAGAGAACATGTTGGTCTTCATGTTGATGTTGAGTACGATTTCTCATAGAAGACCACAAGGTCGTTCGTAATAGTCCAATAGGCCCTCTCTTAGAAGATAAGATGAAAAGACCAGTAGGACTTCTAGCAGAAGACTTGTAGGACTTCTAAAAAAAAAAACAAATAAGTCAAACCAGGTGAGAGCAATAGTAGGAAGCTACCGATCATATGGTATCCTACACCACTATTCCTGGACACTAGCTTTCCACGAAATGTTTGAATTTATATTATACAGTCGAACCTCCATTATCCGGGACAGAAAAAATGTTGGACTTCTCTCCATTGTCTTTATTATTCGACATAAACTCCATTATTCGGGAGTGAAATCACACTTTATAAATCCATATATACATTAGGCAATTTTCCTTGCGGCAATTGTCAATTTGTGGGTGAGAGAGGGTGTTGAGGGGCAAAGTTTACCATATGACTCACCTATCTCTCCTTCAAACTGACAATTGCCGCAAGAAAAATTGCCTAATATAAATAAGGAGTAGTTAATTTGATTAATCGAAGAAAATGTAAATAAATCAAAAATGAGAGAAATTCTGCCGTTTCACACAATTTCAGACACAAACGCATGGCACAATGTCAGTTGATATGAATTTGATGACGATCATATAATTCTTCCAAAAATACTGTATTACACTTTGATCCCAATATATGTATTGCCCACATAATGTCATTGTAATATAGAAAGATACATAACGAAATCTAATAAAGGACACACAGTCAAAATGAAACAATTTTTTATACCCTCCACCATAGTATGGAGGGTATATTAAGTTTGTTTTTCCGTTTGTAACGCATTGAAATACTCATTTGCGACCCTATAAAGTATATATGGTAAATAACAAAAATGTTTTGCAATCGATGAATCCGAGTTTCACCCTTTCAGAATTCGCGAACTGTTAACATATTCTATAAAGTATGACTACAATTCTTTAAAATGAAGCGTTTTAGGAGGGATCCCATAATGTCGACCATTAAAATTAATTTTCGTGGAAGCTGTGTTGACGTAGGGGATGGAAGATACCAAGCAACGGTCCTGACCGGTTTTAACATGGCAAAGCCCAGGATTTATCTTGGTCCCTCTTTCATCTCAAGTGGACACTGACCTCCCCGTGGTGTCACCTGGGGAACTGCCTTTAACACCCGTTAAAGGTAGTGAGCTAACATGTGCCGCGCGTTCACCCATAAGAACGTTAAAAACTTGGGTTTGGGCGTCGGGTTAGTAACCCTCCCCTAGAAAAAACAGCCTACTATGAAAAAACGAAAGAAAAGAAAAACAAACCCCTCTAAAGTTGACGAACCCCGCAAACGTTTTAAGGACCATGATCTGCGAATCTGCACCTGGAATGTTCGCACTCTTTATAGAGAAAGTGCAGTTTACGCGCTGGCAGATGTACTTGAAAAGTACAAGGCCGACATTACTGCCATACAGGAAATACGATGGACTGGGAAAGATGTCACAACAACACCTAAAGGTGACGCACTGTATTATAGCTGCCATGATACAAAGCATGAGTTTGGTTGCGGTTTTGTAGTTGGTCAGAGGTTAAAACATCTGGTCTCCAGTTTCACCCCAGTGAATGAAAGACTTGCTACAATTCCATTAAAAGCAAAATTCTTCAACATCAGCTTTATCTGCGCTCATGCTCCAACCGAAGACAAGGACGAACAGACCAAAGATATATTCTACGAGCGCTTAGAAGAAACATATGACCGTTGTCCTGCCCATGACATTAAAATTGTTCTAGGCGATTTTAATGCCAAAATTGGAAAGGAAAATATCTTTGGACAAACAGTCGGGAAATTCAGTCTACATAGTGAAACATCAGACAATGGAATGAGGCTGATAGACTTCGCAGCGGAAAAAAAACATGGTAGCTAGCAGTACCAGATTTAAGCATCTCGATATTCATAAGGGCACTTGGCTGTCTCCAGACCAAAGAACAATAAATCAAATTCATCACGTTGTGATAGATGGAAGACATTCATCGAGCGTGTTGGATGTACGATCGTTCCGAAGAGCAAACATAGATTCGGACCATTACCTCGTTGCAACAAAGGTACGTACCCGTCTAAACGTTGCAAATAAAGCACGGACAGACACAACACGAAAGTTGGACATCGCTAAGCTGCAAACACAACAGATAGCCACAGCATATTCCACTCAACTGACCCAATTGCTTAATGAAAGCGCTTCTCGTCCCGATAACATATCAGCACAATGGCAAAATATTGCCCACTCCATGCAAACAGCCGCAAAATCAGTACTTGGATACCAGAGACCTCCACCAAAGAATCCATGGTATGACCAGGAGTGCCGTGCTGCTACCGAAGAAACAAATGCGGCATATAGGGCTACTTTACAATCAGTAGCAACGCGTAGCGCACGAGAGAGGTATTGGGAGAAAAGGAGAGAGGAGAAACGTCTTTTCCGCAGGAAAAAGAGAGAGATGAAAAAGAGGGAGTGTGAACAAATAGAGATGTACAGGAGACAGAACGAAGTCCGAAAATTCTACCAAAGAGTGAAGCATCAAACTGAAGGCTTTGGTACAGGCATATCCTCCTGTAGAGACCAACAAGGTAATTTGGTAACTGTTACAGATAGTGTGCTCAGGATATGGAAAGAATATTTTTCCAAACTGTTGGTATCCGATAGCAGTGAAGATGGCGAAGATACCACAGTTCCAATCCCAGAAGATGGTATTAAATTTATACCGCCCAACCAGGATGAGGTAAGGACAGCAATAAACCGGCTGAAGAATAATAAGGCGGCAGGAGCAGATGGCCTACCAGCCGAGCTGTTCAAAACCGGAGGCGACACGCTGATAAGGTGTATGCATTAGCTAGTTAGCACCATCTGGCAGGAAGAACGCGTACCCGACGATTGGAACGTGAGCATCCTATGTCCAGTCCACAAGAAGGGTGATAAGACTGTGTGCTCCAATTACAGGGGCATAAGTCTGCTCCCTATTGCATATAAGATAGTATCTGGCATATTGTGTGAGAGACTAAAGCCTATGGTCAATGAAATTATTGGACCCTATCAGTGCGGCTTTAGACCTGGCAAATCCACAATTGACCAGATATTTACCTTGAGACAAATCCTGGAAAAGGCCTAAGAAATGCAGATCGACACCTTCCATCTTTTCGTCGATTATAAAGCAGCATTCGACAGCCCTATACGTTCAAAGGTGTTCCAAGCCATGTCTGATTTTGGTATTCCTGCAAAGCTCATTCGGCTTTGTAGAATGACGTTAACTGAGACGAGATCCTCAGTTAAAATATTAAAGAACCTCTCCGAAGAGTTTATTACCAAAAGAGGTTTCAGACAACGAGACGGCCTGTCGTGTGATCTATTCAACATCCTGGAAAAGGTCATACGAGACGCGAAGGTCAAAAGAAATGGAACGATAGACACGAACAGCCATATGTTACTGGCTTATGCCGACGACATTGACATCATGGGTCGATCGGTAAAGGAAGTAAGTGACACCTTTGCAAAAGTCGAAAGAGAATCTGCTAAAGTTGGTCTGCCAGTAAACGGCGAAAAAACCAAGTTGATGGTATCGACGCGTAATATGTCCACTAACCCCGCACCATCTGTGAATGTTGGTACCTACAATTTTGAGGTAGTAAAGCACTTCGTCTACCTCGGCAACGCCATTAACACAACAAATAACACCAGTTGTGAAATACGAAGAAGAATAGTGTTGGCTAACAGATGCTACTTTGGGCTGAGTAAGCAGTTTAGGAATAAAGCCACCTCTCGTCAAACAAAAGTAACACTTTACAAAACACTGATACTACCCGTGCTAATGTATGGTTCCGAAGCATGGGTACTTGCTCAAGCAGATAAGGCAGTGCTTGGTGTGTTCGAGAGAAAAATCCTTCGAAAGATCTACGGGCCAATCTGTGTTGACGGCGAATATAGGCGTCGTATGAAAAACGAGCTGTATCAACTATACAATGACATCAATGTAGTTGAACGAATCGAGATACAACGATTGCGATGGCTAGACCATGTTATAAGAATGAGTGATGGTGAACCCGCTAAAAAGGCGTATAAATACGGGCCGCATGGAGGTTCTCGCAGATCTGGAAGGCCAAAGCTTCGTTGGATCGAACAAGTCAAACGAGATATCAGAAAGCAACATATCCCAGATTGGGAAAATACGGCAGCAAACAGAGAGGATTGGAGATTTTTTCTTAGTTCGGCTTATGGAACAAATGTTCTGTAAAAGGCCAGCTAAGTAAGTAAGTAATCATTGGACAGGAATACTTTTGGTTAAAAACTTTGGGTATTAATCATTAGACATCGATTCCAAGAGATCTGTTGCATATTAGAGTCGACTGCATTTCATACAATACACGCTACAGGCCCTTATTGAATGAAATATATAATATTATCGGCTTAATTTTTGGAACTTCAAAAAGGTACCTGAAAACTTTACATAATATTTTAAGAACATGCCCTAGCATTGCTGACAATAAAGTCAACTATTTACGAAGGATTGGGTCGTAATATTTTATATAACGTTACGATCCATATCCTGGCGGCAAAAAACTTTAATTTTCCTTTCATATGAAAAAATATGTTTTAAAGATCGTAATTATAATTTAGTTATTCTGAATGAACATTCCCCGTTAGTTTTTCCATTTTCTCCCTAAAGTTGAAACGACGGGGAATTTTCGTTCAGAATAACCATCAATATTTCGACGTTATTCCAGGAGAAAAGTACAAATTTGCCGCAAAGTTTCCGTCCATAAAGCCATAGAAAATGATATTATTACATCGTTATTTCTTTTTGGACTTGATACCTTAAGGCTGGATCTCTGAGTTTTTCCGTTTCATAAACATATAATTAAGTTTTGGTCAATATGAGTTAAATTCGCAATGAAAAACAAAATTCAACATATACATTTTAGAAGGTTTTTGATGTTTATACAATATATATCTTCCAAACGCTTCCTTAGGCTACATATAAGTGAAATACATATTACGGTAATGAATGGATCACTTGCAGCATTTCCTGCAATCAGAATATGTATATTTTACAAAATTACTACAAGTCCCCCTTATATAGTTGACGTTATCCATTCTCAGTCAGGTACCTAAAATAGTATGTAAATTTTTGAAGCAGTTTTTTAAATTAGGCCAAAAGTGTTTTTTTTTTCTTTCAATAAAAGCCTTTAAAACAATAGCAAGACCACTAGCACCCTGTCAAATATAATATACAACTTTTTTCCTAAAATCTATGCCATATGGATAATACTCAAGTTTTCTAACGAAAAGTCGTCCTATTAAATGCTCAATAGTAACAAAATTGAAGTTTTATTAAATTGGTTCACTTTGACTGTGATCTCTGTGAAATTTGTCCTTTAATGACAATGATAACACGATGGTATTGTATTTGGATCGATTTGTAGTCCTCACCGATCAAACTTAGAAATATTAAGCATTTAATTAAAATATTATATTTTAAATGCAAAACATTTTTGGTAATGAGGGTTGTTCAGTTTCAGTGTGACTTACTGTATTTGTTTGTATTCTTATCGGAACCTGACCTTCATACAAAATTTCGTGACGTTTGGTCTTTCATTTTGCCTGGAGTTTGATTAAAATATTAATGGACAGATGGACTGGACGGACGAGCTGGCACACATAGTTTGATCGTTTCATTTTTTCGATCTAGGATGGCTATTTCGTAGTGTTACATGCATTATAGTGTAGGGTGTAAATAAGTGAGATCTAAAACCAGTGTTCCAAAGTGTAAATAAGTTGTGCCATAAAAAGTATGGTATGTTAAGAAATCGATTAAGCTTCACGATAAGGTGCAATTATAATTATATTGTCATAGAACTTAACATTTTTTTGCAAAAATTATGTGGATCAATTGGACCAACAAATAATTATAATAAAGCCTTTGCTTACATGTTTTCTCATAGTTTTCTTATAAAATTAATAAACGATTCCCTTAATTTATTAATGTTCATCTCTCTATCATACAAACATAAAATAAAAATTCTTTTGATAAATTTAGAAAAATAATTTTGCCCGGAGTCGGAGTCGAGCTTTTTTTCACGACTCCGTCTCCAGGAAAATTTGCTAGTCTCCGACTCCAGACTCCGACTCCGAAAGCCTGCCCTCCATATTATGGTGGAGGGTATAAAAACCAATAGTAGATAACAAAATAAATAATCTTGCTTTTTTTCTGTACAATGGCACCATTGCACTACCTGTGAGGAGATAATCTTAGCTTTAAGCTCTTTAAATAAATTACTTCCGATAGTCTATGTTTTGAACATTTGAAAAAAACTGTGTTCATATCGCACTCTGGAGCAATTGTATTTTCGGTAGTTCGCCAACTTAATTTGGAGAACGCTAGATTTTGGTAAATAATATTCCATCGTACAAATAATTATAACTCTGGAAAAGTTAATTGGTTGTGAAAAAGTTATTTATACTGCACCCATTATGCTACGAAACATCAAAGCCATGATAATTTATATTGCTCTCTTCAATTCCTATTGTGCAATATTAAGACCTTTCTAGCACAAATTCTTTGCTTTCGGACTTAATGATTTTGTCAGAAGTCTATTGAATATTTATTACAAAACATTTCCTATAGTTTGTTCCATTATCTGCAGTACCAAGTAAGTTATTCATTTGTTATTGGACAAATGAAAATCTGATGTAGGCAGTAGCAATAAATTGCTGTTACATCATCACAATGTATGTTTGTTTATGAGTTGTTAAGGATATTTGCCAGTTGGTCAGAAATGTTGTCCATGACTATACGTACGAGTATGAACATTATACCAAAGCAATTGTTGTCCTGTGCATTCACTCTTATCCAGCTGGAGAACATATTTCTAAACACGTGCACTCACTTACAAGTATACATACATACATGGAAGTACAGTGCTGCTCAAAACATTTGCAACTGGAATGACTAATTCATATTTTATATAGTTCTGAGGTAGTTTGTGGATTTGAAATGCCAATATTTTTGTAGATTGATTGTTTATTGTATCCTCTTTAAAGATTTAAAAATTAATTTGCAAAAATTTCACTTATTTTAGAAAAAATATACAAAACAAAGCTCGAACTCACTTTTGGTTCTGCTCAAAACATTTGCAACTGAGAAAATTTTATTCAAAATCTGAAGAAATTATTTTTGTTTTGATAATTTATTGTGAATTAAACATTTTATTTATTATCTGGAGACATCGTAAAGGAAACCAGTTAACTAAATAAATTAATATGTCCTTTGGAATCCTGTGCTCTAAGGATAATTGTTAAATACCAAGGTTTCATTCGATATTTAATAGTCTAGAGTCCAGATTAGAGTCCCGGAACCTCCTATATGAATTTAGATTATTATAGATGATTGCGACCGATAAGAACTTAAGCATATTTTCAAAAAATCACTAGTTTTACGTGGTTATATATAGGTTTAGAAGCGGTATTATGCCAAAACATTCTGTTATACGACAATTCTGGAGTGTACATGGTGAGATTTTGACATGCTATCTGTCCTGTTAGTTCTTGGATCTGATAAATATCTCGACCTCATATATCCTGTACCATTTCTGTCCATAAAAATACCTCCAGGACAATATAAAACACATTCTACATTTTGGGTCAACTTTTTCGTATAAGGGGACTAATTCTATTATCTTTCGTTCTGGTAATCAATCAAATTATTTCAAGTCATATAACTTAAATATTGATTTATATCGAGGAGAAGTACTCGGTTTCACTACTCCAAGAATATAACCACACATTTTTTGAATAATTTCTATGAAAAATTCCATTTTTCCTGGAAATTACTGTTTTCCCAAAATTTGCCCATTTTGGTATACCGGTGTCTTTGGTATATATCGGAGGAGTTTGTATAGATTTATCGGTTTCAAGTCTTTTTTTAACATCTGTTGATGACCTCTGAGAGATCTGCTTAATAATTCGTATAATTTTGATCATCCCCCGCAGTAGATGTTGTTGTCCTTGCATCTCCTTCCCATCTTATGGCGATTTTAGTCCTTTTTACGCGGTATCCAGCTCTGTTTTAGATATTGTGATGTTCCTATGTTTATTTTTGGACCTCGTTGGATCCACAATTTTCAAAATTTACCGTTTTAGCAAAGCGTTGATAAAAATTTCTGGTCATAATTTAAGTTTTTCTTAAAAAATTGGACATGTCTTGTTTTCGGCATATTTGTCTATCAAAAGTAAACATATGTGGGATAAAATGTACTCCTCATGAAAGCTTTTTGCCCCCTTCTTCTGATTAAATTCAATTTGATGCCAATCAATACAAAAAACTCATCAAAAATGAACTCATAGATATTCGTAACACGGAGTTGCAAATGTTTTGAGCAGGCTAAAACATGTGTTCCTCCGATATTTCACACATTTGTTAAACATAAGTGTTCATAACTGAATAATGCTTTTTAAATCTTGAAAATATGGTCAATTAAAAATCAAATAACAAAAACAAACATATTTCAAAACTCAAAATGTCCCTAAAAATAGACTGACTGTGATATAGGCATCTGAGTTGCAAATGTTTTGAGCAGCACTGTATGTACATTAGGGATATAACTTTTTGCACTTTTTTGCAGATATCGAAAATACCACCACATAGCCGTGTAGAGCATGAAAAACTATTATGAAATAAGGTGTAATTTTTTCTCTATCGCGAAAAAAGTTTCCGCACCAAATGCATTGAAGTTCAGTAATGCATTTTTGAATTTTATCTGTTATGACAACATGTTTGCTGTTCATTAAAATTTTTATTTTTTTGTAATCTAATTTAAAATCATTATCAAAGCTTTCTGGACCAATTTGATCTCAAATCGCGCCATTTCGGAGCATATTAGGAATTTTTGACACTATTGCAATTTTTGGTTTTTCTTTATAAACTCGTGAATTTTATGTTTATATTTTTTGTACCTATCGGACAAGAGAATTTGGGGTCATTTGCAACAAATTCGCGAAAGTTACAGACCGTTTTTAATGACTTTGCCTGTGAGAAATGTATTTTTGTCTATAAATATTTATTCAAACAAAGCAAATTTAAAATTATAAGTATAAAAAATACCAAAAGGGTTTTAGTAATTGCGGTCGGTGCTGAAACTTTTTTCATCGAATCGATCTTAAAAACGCGTTTTCATTATTAGGACAAAATTCCCCACATGGTACTGGTGTTGTATTTTTGTAGAAAACAAATACAATTCTCACAGGCAAGGTCAACAAAAACAGCCTCTAACTTTCGCGAATTCGTTGCAAATGACCTCAAATTCTCTTGTCCGATAGGTACAAAAAATATAAACATAAAATTCACGAGTTTATAAAGAAAAACCAAAAATTGCAATAGTGTCAAAAATTCCTAATATTCTCCGAAATGGCGCGATTTGAGATCAAATTGGTCCAGAACGCTTTGATAATGATTTTAAATTAGATTACAAAAAAAATAAAAATTTTAATGAAAAGCAAACATGTTGTCATAACAGATAAAATTCAAAAATGCATTACTGAACTTCAATGCATTTGGTGCGGAAACTTTTTTCGCGATAGAGAAAAAATTACACCTTATTTCATAATAGTTTTTCATGCTCTACACGGCTATGTTGTGGTATTTTTTGGTTATAGCCCTAATGTACATGTGTACGAATGGAGATAAATATTTAATTTATACTCCAACTCTACCACTCTCTTTTCTGGTTTTTAATTAACAATAGCAACATACCGTATTTATCAATCATTTCCGAATACACATAAACACAACTGGTTGTTGCTAATAGTACTTTTATATATAAGCGGATTTAACATACCTACTGGGTTTCAAATATATATTCCTTTGCGCAAAAGGCCAAAGGCTATTATATAAACATGGCCTAACATTTGTTAAATGTCCACTGCTTTAAATAAACAGATGTACGACGTATAAGATGACTTGACCGATGTTCAGTCATCGTCTAGTTCTTAGTAGTGGTGAATCTATTTTAGGTTATGCCATCTAGTTATCTGTATAGGTGCGTTCATGTGTATATGGACTTACTTCAATAAATTTTTTTATATTCTGGGTTTTACGATACAATCTTAATAAAACCTAACACAGTAACATAAGTATGTAAGAGTACTTAAAATGACGATAATAAACCATTTCATATGACAATTATTGATGTGACGCTTTGTATATACATATATACATAGATATGATATAGATGTTTAAGTGTAGAACTTGAGCATGGGCTCTAAATTTTACGCAGGAAATGCATAAACTCAATAAAAGGCAAGGAATCTAGCTGGAAGCGAACTTTAAGCTACAAAACTTTGCTGGCATTTCTTGTTCTCTATTATAGTTTTCATGTGGTTAGCGCTATGGCATATCACATTATATTCGATATAAGGTGGAAGGTGGAATTGACTGTTTACCAGAATGAAATCAATATAATAAAAAGCCGGCTGTACAAAAATAATTCGTAAGACCAATCCGAAACACTGTGGGGTGAGATCACCACAAATTGTGATGAATTCAGGGGACTATTTGTGTGGTTTCGTGCCTGTATTTTCTTGAGTACGTGCTCCTTGATCCAATCTTCATATCTCGACGAGATAAAGCGATTTTGAGATGTGTGCCCTCCGTCCGTCCCACTATAGGTAATTTGGCCTGGTTTTGAGGCAAAAATTAATAACGGTGGACTTATGGGCTTTTTATACATTTTTAAATCGAATTATCGAATTGTCCGGATTACCGAGTAGTCACTAAAACACATATTTTGTAAGTTAAAATCATTGATACCGGACATTTACTAGATAATAACCTGACACCTAAGGTGAACGAATTCATATTAAGCAAATGTCACGAGTTGCGACCATTTTAAGCAGCCTTCCTGGCTACCAAATTTACTTCTTCATTTTAAAGCCCATGTACACATATTGATTTGCAGTGTCCATGGGACATGAGCCTCTTACGACTTGAGATATAACTTCAGAATTCACTCAATCGTATCATTATGATGAATAACTTGTCGTCGAAACCAAACAAAACAAGTAAAGAAGTATCAGTCGACTTTGCCGACCGAGATATACCCTCAGCCTATGTGAATTGAAATTTTCATCTACGCTCAGATCGAATGTGGATCAAATTTGTTCAAGAGATATCGTGCATATCATTTAAGTTACATTTTTGAATATATTCGGGGGAAGTAACGGATGTTGTGGACAAATATTGCCTATCTTCGAACAGAAACTATGACAAAAGATGACGAAAGCCAAATTTTTGACCAAATCGGTTGATCAGTTCGAGAGTTATCGTGCGCTCCAGCAACTACATATGTATGGTGCCATAGGGGCTTTTTCGGGCTGTTTTCCCAAGAAGTTCGGACTTGCCCCTGATGAAACTTGTACCGTCGTATGAGGGGCAACGAATAGCAGTTGTTACAACAAAAATCTAAGCGATTCGAGAGCAGGTCTTAAAGTGAACTTATCCGAAATTTTGTGTTATAGGTACCTGAAGGAGTGGGCAAATATAATCCATATTCAAACATCATCTATATCTGGTAAATATATTAGGATGTGTAAAGTATGGCCCAAATCGGTCACTCCTTTCAGGAGTTGCATGCGAACAATTTTTCCGAACATTTTAGCTGGGCGTTGATGATGAGTCAGTCAGTCAGTCGCTTATCACCAAACTCAAATATATAATAGATAAGGCATATTTCAATGTATTTAAAACCGCGGAAAAATAAACCAAATATAACTATATGTAAGATGGAATAGATTGGCAATTGCGAGAGGAATTTATTTAATACATAATATAACTTAAACATTTTGTTGTGCGACCAAAAAATAAAAAAGTCAGAAATAAATATTTTATTTTTCTTAAACTCACTTCATATATTCTTATACTAAATTGGCCGTGATTTTTCCACCTTGAACACATTACTGAAAGTCTTCCGCATTTGTATTACTAGGTTTCAAAACCCGATTTTGCCCTTTTTTACATTTATCAGATTTTAAAAGGTTACTTCTCAATAAAAAGTCTTAAAATTGTGTAAGTTTGGTTTGAGGAAATAAATAATGAATATAAAAATATTGTTGTTTATAATTTCATTGCAAGTAAAATAAGTAATTGCGACAAATTGTTTGTTATATCCGTGGTTTTCTATTAACGGTGCGGCAGTAGTAAGCTTTATTTTATCTCCCTTATATATATTAATCATTGATACGGTTTGAAGGAGTACTAAATTCTTCTTTATTAACGTATGTTCAAAAAATATACAAAATTGTAATAACAATTCGTTTGAAAACTTACTCGCGGGGACAAAATTGTTGTATCTAACTACCGTGATCGTTTTCAACAATTTGTTGTGTATAAGAAAACTAATGAAAATGGCATTGGAAGAAATAGCTATGTTCGTTATATACGTAGTTGCTTATAACCGTTATTCGTTATATCCCAATTTATCTGTAGAAATGTTTGCTTTATCTCACTTTTAGACACTTAAACTTAAAAAATCCTTTAATTCCTCTGTTATTCATTTTTTCCTCAAAAACAGGGCAACTTACCTATAGTGCAATGAAGCAGTAAAATAACTTAACTACTCTGTAACACATAAATGTGTTGCTTTATTGTTTTGTTTTATATAACTACATTTACCGTTCATGCTACAAAATGTCGCAAGAATGATAGAGAATTTGTCAAATCAAGAAACTCCCAGTTTTTTAATTAATGCAAATTAGAACAATGTACGGAGTCTAGAATATTTTGTGCTACCTTTTGCTTAAAATTAATGTAATTATTCGAAATATTGATCTTTTCCAAAAGTATTTATACCCTCAGCATTTATGCTAACGAGGGTATATAGTGATATTCAAAAAAGATTTACAATCGTTGAAGTTGAGGTTTACCATTTAATAAATCGCGAACTGTACATTTATTTTATACAATATGAATATATTTCTGTAGACTGAAGTGTTTTAGCCACGACCTCATAATATGTACCATAAAAATAATTTACGTAAAAGCTGTGTTGGTGGTAATACAAAAAAATGGGTAAAATGTGTTGAAGTAAACAATTTTTTTTGTTCTTTCTTGATTTTTGACCAAACCACGTCACATTCGGACTTGTGCTCAAAGAAAGAATACCCCTTGGGCAACATGGTTCTAATGTATGATTTTTCGATATAAACAATGTATCCCACAAAAATCGATGCCGACATTTTGAAGTTTTGATTTCGGCGTTTTTTTGATTTTTTGTTATAATTGGAGGGGGCAACCAGATAATGACCTAAACTATTTATACGATCGTAGAACTCGTGATTCCACGTCGTTTGATGTATATCTCATGAGTGTGCTATGTACAGCTTCCTGGTAATAGGAGTCCAAATTCGAAATTTTGGTGCGTAAATTTTCTTAAAAAACCTATTTTTTGGCTTTAAAAATTGCAACTGTAACACGGGTACCTTTGAACGCCGCGTGATTTTAGTTTTTTACGCGCCGGATCTTATGAGTCCTTCCGCGTTCGAATCTATCCACTAAAACGGCGGATATAGACACCTGGAATATGGGAAAATCTGCAAAAAAATATTTTGACAATTCTGCGCATTAAACCGCGAGTTTCTTTGAAATTTTTTACACAACTGGAATCCTTCAGACACGATTATAATATTTGCCAAAAGAGTTTGTCATTAATTACAGAGGTTCGGGAGTAATATTTGGATTTAACACAAAGTAGAATGTGGTGGCACATCCGCGGTTCTTAACGAATCTGTTTAAAATTTGTTAAATTGACGTATTTTTAATAGGCGGTCACTGAAATCGAATTCGCCTACAATCATATGCACATCGCGATATTTTTACCCACTTGAAGGTATTTTGAATGGTAAGATGTAACTGACGGCACACATTGGCCACTAAATGAATCTTGGATAAATTCATACATATTGATAGAGATGCATTCGCTGTATCCGAAAAGTGCAAGCGCCTCAACTGGTTTTATTAGCGAATTACACTCTTTTTAACTTTTTTTTTTTTGGTTGTGGTTGTTCGCGATGACAAACTATTTTAGCAAAATCCTTCAGATTTGTATGGAAATTTAGCGAAATAGTATTATAACTCCTAAAAATTTTTCTCCAATTTTTCATATTAAATCAAAAAAAATTATATTTAAAATAATATTCCAACAATAAGTTTTTGTCTTTTTTGTTGCTGTAATATGCAAGTTATAAACCCAATCTTTATAATTTGGCTTCACATTTTATTAGGTATTGTCTATATTCTGTACGTATATTTAATTTTTTTAGAGATTTTTATGGACTTTAAGTTAGAATATATAAAATTTTCTCCAAGATTTCTTATGCCTTATCGAAATAATGGTTTTAGACCCCAAGTGTGTTTGGACGAAATCCGTTTCAGACAATTTAAAGTTGATTTAGCACTGTCCGTCCGTGGGTCTGTCTGGCTGGACGGAGCGCACGATAACTCTCGAACGGATCAACCGATTCGGTTCAAAATTTGGCTTTCGTAATATTTTGTCCAAACTTAGTTTAATATCGAATATGGGTTATATCGGTCCACTACTTCCGGTACCTTCCCCACAAAAGTTCGAAAATGTTCGCAAAATTTGTGTGCACGATAACTCTTGAAGGGAGTAACCGATTTGGTCCATACTTTGCACATCGTGACATTTCTACCAGACTTAGATAAAGTTCCAATATGGACTCAATCGGTCCACTTGTTAGGATACCTTCAACAGAAAACTTCGGAAAAGTTCTGTTTAGGATCTGCTCTCGAATCGCTTTGATTTTTTTTTTGTATGATTTTTAAGACTTCGTCTTATCGGGCTATTAGGTCTACGTTTATCAATGAAAAATAAAGACTATTTATTCCATTTTTCTACCCGACGTTTCGTTGGGATTTTCCAACATCTTCAGGGGTAATTTTTTATTAATAAATAATCTTTCGTCAGTTTTACATTTAAATTTAGTCAATTGGAGGTTATAAAAAAAAAAAACAACACAACAAATAAAATAAAAATAAATGCAAAAATAATTAAAATGTATAAATGTAAATATCACAGTAGTCTTAATACTAACAAGTAAGAAAAGTCTATAGTCGGACGGAGCCGACTATGGGATACCCTATACCACTATCCCTGGACAATCGCTCTCCACGGAACTTCTTTTCAATGATTGTGCAAATTTAATTATCAAATATCAGAGATGTAATGTATAATACTTATGACCAAAACCAAAAAGTTATGACAAAGACACTTTTGTAGCAGGCAAGCTAAATTTATTTCACACAAACTAAAATGTAATGAAACCCACTTATGTAGTACTACTACTTCCGTTGTTTAACCGATACGTTATTGAAATTTTTACCAATTTCACACAAAAGTTTCAGTCCATTTAACCGGCTAAGTATTATCTGATCTTCACGTTGGTTTGTACGCTCCTTCTTCATCATAAACTCAAACTTTGTTTAAAATTTTGCGAGTTATTATTTTGACCTACAGAACCGCTACCAAATTGGTTAAAATTTTGTTTTTGGTCCATTTCATTCCCTGAACATTTCACTATCATCAGCAAAATCTAATCATTTCTATTCTGGCCCGAACCCAACCTTCTTAAAAAATTCGTTACAATCGGTCCATAATTGCGGCCTTAAGCTTGTTTACAATTTTTAATGGACGGACGCACATCGCTAAATCGCTTTATCTCGTCGAGATATGAATTTTGGCATACCAAATAAGGGGACTAGGACGAATATTTCATGGTGTTACATAATCTTTTGGAGAGACAATATGTAGCATGGAATAAAAATGTGGTTCTCTACACAGAACCCATTATATATTAGTCAGTAGGTCCGTTATCTAGCAAACACTTTATTGCAATTTACATCAGAGGAAAAGTCAGTCGTTTTTTTCCATATGTAGGCTACTTTGCGAAATATATATGTCCTCAAGGAATTAAAATATCGACCAAAAATAAAATTTTTATATTTTTCATACAAAAGTAATGGTCCATTTCACCCGCTAAAGAATATCAGATCATCATTCAAAATTGTAGGCATCTTTTTCGACCTATATTCTTACCCGGTGCAAAATTTCGTGACTATTGATGTATAGTTGCGACTTCTAGCGAGTTTGTTATTACACTACAAACAAATAACGGAATATATTAGGCTGTAACTCTGTTATCTGATCATGCACACCAACATAATTGACATCAATTGAAAGGTCAAGCGTTCCACTTTCAAGTATATCTGACTTGTCCGGAATGTCACTTCCAGGAATTAAGATATAAGCTGTATATTACAAATTTTCACAATTTTCACACAAAAGTTTTGGTCCGCCATCTCAAATTGCAAGCTTCTCCTTTGTGATATACTCTTACCTTATTTAAAATTACGCGTTGATCGGACTATTATTGAGACCTACAGAGCCGCTAGAAAATTGGATAAATATTATGTATTTGGTCCATTTCACCCGCTAAATATTTCACGATCATCACCAATAAGAATAGGGATCTATTCTGATCTGAACCCGACCTCCATACAAAATTTCGTGACGATCGGTCCATAATTGCGGCCTGGAGCGTGTTTACAATTTATAATGGACAGACGGACGGACTGACGGACGGACACACATCTCAAAATCGCTTTATCTCGTCGAGATATGAAGATTGGTATACCACATTGGGGGTCTCCGACGAATATTTCGCGGTGTTACATGAATTTTTACCAAAACAAACTTATAATACCCTTTTCCACATTGTGCTATAGGGTATAAAAATCACAGAAGTTAGAATACGACTTTGATTTTTGTTGTAACAACTTGTATTTACCGGCACCCATACGACGGTACAAGTTTCATCTGGGGCAATTCCATACTTCCTGCGCAAATAGCCCGAAAAAAAACCATATCACACCGTATTTAGTGGTAGGAGCGCATGATAACTCTTGAACGGATCTGCAGACTTGGTTCAAATTTTTGTCCAAACTTAGTATAAGTTCGAAGATTGTCCATCCATTTGGTCCATACTTTACACATCCTAATACATCTGCCATATGTATATCAGGTTGGAATATGGACTATAATTGTCCACTCCTTCGGGTACCTCCCGCACAACATTTTTGATAAATTCACTTTAAGACCTGCTCTCGAATCACGTTGATTTTTGTTGAAGCATCTTGCATTCCCTGCCTCAATTACGCCAGTACATTTTTTTCAGGGGCAAGTCCATACTTCTTGAAAAAACAGCCCGAAAGTTGTAAAAACCCCCTATGGCACCATATGTAGTGGCTGGAGAGCTCGAACCGAATACGGCGTTCGTCCACACCTTGGATGTCACTATGCAACACTGAAAATGCAAACAACTTCTAGTATGCATTTTTTGAAACTACATATTTAGACTACAAAAACCCTAGTAGGGTTTTGTCCTGTCAGATCCAGTTCGGATTTTATGGCCTCATCTAAACCGGGCTAAATCTACACTTGTTTGCATTTATCAGGCCTTTATCTCAGAAACGAATAGGAATTTGGCCTTGCTGTCTTTAGCAATATTGTAGCCCTAAACCAGTAGAACTTATCTTTTGAAAAAAACACTTAAGAAAAACTCCATCTTGGGCATCAAAATCTATAAAATATAGAAAATTTTACATAATTGCTGAAATTCTGGCCCGTATCGGCTAAACTATTGGGAGTTGAACCAAGTAACCTTTTGCAAAAATCTTCCAAATAAAGTTCTCAACAATTCTTTAGAACATTCTGAAACTCTAAAATGCTTACTTCATGTTGTTTCATCCGTATTTTGCATAATATCTTTTACAACACGTATTTCAAACACAGTTCACACCAACAGTTTATTCTCACATTTCGGATTTCACTACATTATTGACATTTTTATTAAATCGTCGTTGAAAAATGTACTGATAACAACGGCATAGAGGCATTTTACAACAATGACATGTTCTGTATTACATTCCTGGGAATATTTTTCCAAAAGCAAATATTCAGAAAAAATTAACGGTTTTGGAGATACGGTGCGAAATGTATAAAAATTGTGGAATTTTTGCATATATTTTGAAATTTGAAGCAATAAATGTAGTTTTTCGAGTCCATTGTTTCCCCAAATATTTTACTCTTGTCCTTATCTACAAATTTGCTTCAGAGGTCAGATAAAGATTCGCATTGGTTTCAGAGATATAGCCCCGAATTTATTTAAAAACTCAATATTTAACCATGTTTAGATGGGACCATAAAATCATTTGTCATTTGGGTCTGTACTTTCAAAAAATCCTCAGTTCGAATTGTTTGCACAAGATCACCTTAAAAATGTTGCACAGTGTATTATAATGATTCTTCGAATATTAGATGAAATTCGAAGGTGGTACTTATAGGTTCACTCCTTCCGGTACCTCCCTTGCAAAAGTTCGAAAATATTCCTTAATATTTCGTTCATTTCATTTCGTTTTGTTCAACATTTTTGTGTAGTTAAGGGTTTGTTCGAGGATCCTTTAGACATTTTTACCGATGGTTTTCCTAGTGGCCCTGTTTGCAGCAATATTATGTTTTTCGCAGGCTAGTGTGATGAAAAAACCCTATCTATTGATATCCCTGCAAATTTTTGAGCTTTAATCCTATCCATACTTTTGTCGGTGCATACGGCCAAAATTCTGAAAACCCCCTAAACACATGTTTTTTTTTAAACAAAAAAAAAAGTATTTCAATCCACACAGGCTGAGGGTGTATCTCTGTCGGCAAAGCCGACTGATACTTTTATTCTTGTTTAATATTGTATCCTTAATAACATATAGCCAAACAAGTCCTATTATCCATTGTAAAATAAGGCAAATAACACCTTACGTCTCCAGCAGGGACGTAGCCAGGATTTCATTTCGGGGGGGGCCCACCTGACCAAAATTTTGAAAATTCATGTTAGCGAAATTTTCTTATTTAACAATGACGTAAACCTTATTTTAGACTTATATTACTGATGAACTAGTTTTCATAACTATTTTTTTTTTTTTTTTTTTGTTAAAATGACGTAAAAGTTCTTGGCCAATGTCCCTTTGTTTTCAGAACTGTTTCGACAATATATAAAAAAAAATGAATATATTAACAATGGATATATTAATAGTCGCATATATTTTTGGTGTATCATATATCAAATTACTCACAACTATAGTGAATGTTATGTAATTCAGTGATATCACTTCCGTAAGACCAAAGAAAACCTTAGAAATATCTTAACATTTAATTTTTTTGTTTACATGGAATGTTCAAAATCACGGCTTCAATTTTCCATTCCAATGTTATTGAGTATTTTATGGAAGGAAAATGGGATTAGCCGAGAACTGATTTATGCAGAGGGAACGTTTGGGTGTCATGGCGTTATCCACTAGTATTTTTTATACTTACAGGTAAAATTTAGGAGTTATATAAATAAAGGAAAAAACGCCGAGACACGTGTCTTATTTTTTTGTCTTTTATCACGCTGCGGTGTCAGAATAGGGTCAGTTTTTCAATTTCGGAAAATCAGGTGTCCAATCGTTGTTGTCATTGAAGTTATTCCCTAAAGGTATTTTGGTGTCCAATCGTAGATCTAATCACAAAGAATTTCTGAAGGCCGATAGTGGTTTTCTTGATAGAGAACTAATGCTCTACAATAGTGAGTCATATCCATGATGAAATTCTAGCACCCAATCGTGGATATGTAATGATAAATCCTGGTGCCCAATCGGGCATCTGTCAATAGACTAGTGTGGCGTCCAATCGTCGGACTTCTCTTGTAGAAATTCTTGTTTCCTATCCTGGATTTTCTCATAAATTGATTAGGAACCAACAAAACTCCTGTCTTGTCAGTCTTGAATACTTTTAAAATGAAATTCTGGCGCCCGGAATTTTAGCAAAATCCATGAACACCATTTTTCCCAATCTACATTTTTTATATTCTCAGCCTGTCGTCAAAATGTACCTCATCGAAATAATGGTTTTAGGGCCAAAGTGTGTTTGGAAGAAATCTGTTTCAGAAAATTTGAAGTCGACTTAGCTATGTTCGTCCGTCTGGGTGGCTGCCTGGAGAACGCGTTAATTCTCGAACAGATGAACCGATTGGATCCTCCCTTCGATAACCTTTCACAGAGTATTTGAAATTTTTTTCAGAGAAGTACAGTTTAAGACCTCTCTGGATGTAAGCTTAAGACCTCAGTAGTCATAGCTTAACTTCCTTTATGCTAATAATTTAGTTATAAGTAAAAAATATGAAATAAATAAATTAATAAATAAAAAGACCTCTCTGGAAACGGTTTGCTTTTTTGCAACAATTGTTCTCGGGGCCCCTATTACTACAATACAAGTTTTTTCAGGGACTTGCCCATTAGGGTTATAACTTTTTTGCAATTTTTGCAAATACCAAAAATACCACCGCATAGCCGTGCAGAGCATGAAAAACTACTATGAAATACGGTGTCATTTTTTCCCTATCGCGAAAAAAGTTTCCGCACCAAATGCATTGAAGTTCAATAATGCATTTTTTAATTTTATTAGCTATAATGACATATACGCTTTTCGTTATATCTTATTAATAGTTCTAATCTAATTTAAAATCAATATCAAACCATTCTGGACCAATTTGTTATCAAATCGCGATATTTCAGAGCATTTAATGAACCTTTTACAATATTGAAATTTTTTGTCTTTCTTTACAAAACTCTCGAATTTTTTGTTTATATTTATTGTACCTATCGGACAAGAGAATATGTGGTCAATTGCAACTAATTCGCGAAAGTTACAGACTGTCTTTAATGACTTTGCCTGCGAGAATCGTATTTGTTTCCTATAAATACATATTTATTCAAACAAAGCAAATTAAAATTTTTAAATAGAAAAAATAATTTAGTATTCGCAGTTGCTGCGGAAACTTTTTTCACCGAATCGAACTAAACACGCGTTTTCGTTATCAGGGCAATATTCCGCACATGGTCCTGGCGTGGTATTTTTTGGTTACAGCCCTAATGCCCACACTTCCAGAGAAAATGGCCCGAAAGCTGTAAGGAACACCTACGGCCATCATGTGTAGTGGCTGGTGCGCACGACATCTTTCGAACCGGATACCGCGTTGGTCCAAACATTGTTTATAGCAATACTTCTGCGAGCCTTATACAAAGTTCGTAGATGGTGATTTTCGGTCTACTCCTTCTGGCTTTGCCGAAGAAGGAAAAAAGAACAATTCTAGAAATGTGCATCCATTGAAAGTACTTCCCAAAATACAATTCAAAGTGTAATCGACAAAAAATCCCTGAAGATGAAATTCAATGTAATTTCGAAATATTTGAAATAATATGCAATAAATAAAATATAAACATTCAGCTCAATCTCAATAATTTTGATTTTATTAACATTCGAAAGATCGAACAAAACTTAAAAATATGACAGAAAAAAAAACGAGTTTCAAAAAATCTTAACGGACGACACTGCTGTGGAATAGAAATTATCATAAACAATTGTTGATATAGTTTTTTTGTTGCAAATTTCAAACATAATTAAGAATTAGTAATTGTAATGATGTTCAAACTAGTTCATTACAAAAACGTGTGACTATGTGACGTGAGACTATATACATATTGCTCTTATCAAAAGTTGCAAAAACAAAAGATCGCAAGAATGTTTTTCTAGATATTGTTTATAAGCCAAAGTATTGGACATAATATGCTACTAACGTTTAATAAATACGTCTTGCTCTGAACTCAGTAACACTTACAATCAGCCTAAAATTGCGATTAGACGCTTAAACAACACCTTAAAACTTAACAACAACTAAGAAGAAAATTGCTCAAAAAGCCTAAAGTGTTCATTATTTTTATACTTTCAAATATGTTGGACAATAAGTATACTAATGTAGTTAAATAATTCTCTGTAATACTTACTCCAAATACTTTACATATTTCTTGAAAATGTTAAAACAGTTTAAAATTTTACTAAAAATTAAAAAAAAAATTTGTAACATTAGCTAATATCCTATGGGAACAAAAATCATTTCGGGCCCGGGCCCACCCCCCCTGGCTACGTCGGTGGTCTCCAGTAATGACTGCGTGTAAATGTGCTATATTTCTGGTATGCTATCGTGTATATCAGATTATGTATATATGACCGGACGGCAAAAAATATGATGCAATCATACAAAAGAAATCCGGTGGGAAAACTTGTGCCCACTGGTAGCGGAGTAGGGTATCACATGTCGCCCTTTTATCATTGTGGAATTTTCCCACATTTCCCCCCTTTACATCAATTCCAGTGATTAAATGGATGAATTAATGCAAGACTTACGACACAGCCAACAGGCTAACAATCGTCAATTCTACTTTTGGATGCCCTAAATATTGAATAGCCAAGGAAATAAGATTTACTTTCAGTCAAAGGCTTTCTGTAAGAGGGAGAGCAAAAGGAAGAATATTACAAGAATTTTAATAAAGCAACAAAAACATGGCATGTCAAACGTTTTGCAACAAATTAATGATGCGACAAATGTTTTAACGCCCAATGGGAACATACGTTCAAATTTCTGGCCAACCAACAAACCTACCAAATGAACCATCCATAGCAAACCAATCAATGTCTTGGTAAATTGTATGGTCCCCCAGGCTGTTCAATGAAATAACACGCCTTTGATTTGAAGTCACTTTGATTTACAAATTAAAAGTAACACTGAAACGTGTTTGGGCCTCCTTGAAAAATGCTTTCAAACGTCTTGATGGCGTGAGTGAATGATGAATCTAAGGGCGTGGGGGTCATATGTTATTGCCTTTGCCCTATAACACGAACATATAAGCTCTCTATATGTTCGTGCTGTGTTTTGTAGTTTAAAAAATGAAAATGTCTTCATTTTCTAACATTAATAATAGTCGTTAGAAAAATGTGCCACCATAAAATTGTGGTAATTTGTAATTTGTCTGAATGTGAGGGTTTAGTAAAAAGTATTAGAAAACAAGTAAGAGAGGGTTATAGTCGGACAGGGCCCAGCATGTGATACCCTACAAGTTTGGGCACAAGTTTTCCACGGAATTTCTTTTGTATGATTGCGGCATATTTTAGCAGTCCGGTCATATATACATTAGCTGATATACACGATAGCATACCAGACATATATCACATATACATACATGCCGTCATTACTGGAAACGTTACGTGTTATTTTCGTTATTTTGGCATTGCGTTATTAAGAAAACAATATTAAAAGACTTTTGGAAAAGATCAATATTTCCTAGACCCCGTACATCACTCTCATTTGCATCAATTTAAAAATTGAGAGTTTCTTGGTTTGCCAAATTCTTGCGTCATTTTGTAGCATGAGTACGTTCCAGAGTAGTTCAGTTATCTTACAGCTACATTAATGTTATTTCCATCAAGTGTCGTCTTCGTAATTTTATCCATTTTATCCGCTAAATATTATCTGATCATCATATTAAATTACAAGCTTACTTTTTGTCATGAACTAAAACATTATTTAAAATTTAGCGCTAATAGGACTTTTATAGCGACCTACAAAGCAGCTACAAAATCATTTTTGACCAATTTCACCCCCTAAATATTTCACGATCACCAGCAATAACAATAGGTGTCTGGTCTGAGGCTGACCCTCATTCAAAATTTCGTGACGATCAGTCCATAATTGCGGCCTGGAATTTCATTACAAATTATAATGGACAGACGGACACACGGACGAACGGACTGACTGGCACACATCGCTAAATAATAAGCGATCTATTGTAGTTTAACAGTAACTACGACTACTACTGGATCAAATTAAGTGTTTTTGAAAAAAGCTCAAAAATTTAGAAAAAAATTAAGATATGACCGCATAAATGAATAAACATAGGCAAAAACACGTTGAAGCATTCTAGGTTTTTTACATAGATATTAGACTGCTGGTTAAACCATTCAAATGACGGACATCTGACCAAAGTAAAAGTGGAAGAATACAAAATGAAGATTACACTTCTAATGTATCACTTTCCAAAATTTCCACTACATTCACCTTTTTAGATGCTGAGATTTTGAAGCCGGATTTTAGGTTTTTTTTTGTATTTTTAATCTTACTTGACGCACACTCGGGTATTTCAAAAAACCAATCATAGGATTACAGTACACGCGTACGCGTATTACGCATAATTTGATATGTATATTGACTATGTAGCCCACACAGCATCACAGTAATCTACTGCCAAAGGCCAAAATTTAGTGCGATATTTTTTCTAAAAAAAAACATTTTTTGGGTACAGTATTTACAATATTCTTTTGAGTGTGCTGGTACACCACCATATTTTAGTTTTTCGGCGGTCCAGAATATATAAATCATAGATCGTGAAAATCCATACACAAGGTCGGCGAAAACGGCTACTCCAAAATTTTAAAAATTTGCCAAAAAAATTTTGAAAATATCGCGGATTAATTCCCGTTTTCTGTTGATCGTTTCCTTTTCAGTTAAGAAACCGACACATCTCTCGTAGAGCTGGCAAACTATCGATATCTGCCCCATTCGATTTTTTCGATATTTCCGTTTCAAACTATCGATAAAATCGATACTATCGTAGATTTGTCACCTATACACGGCACAATTACCAAGGTAGTAGTATCACACCAGTGGCTCAATTCTGTTTCTATGAAAATGTGAAATGAAATCTTTTATAAAGGAGAAAACTGTCAAATGAAAAAAATTATAAAAGAACGTAGTTTGCCATAACTTTCAATCTGTAGATCCCTACGTATTTTGCCATCAAAGATGTAAATATTATAAGATAGGAAAAGTCAATTGTGAAAAATTAACTATAGGTGGAGTTAACCTCTGTTGTTACGATATCATAACAACATTCTGTTAAACGAAAACTGTTACTCATTGGAATATTGACAAGAAAAACATTACAACTCATGTTTGACGGCATTCGCTTTTGTTTTTTTTTTTATTAAATAAAAAATAGTGAAGAAACAAGTTTTAGCCACAAAACACAACGATTATGTTTTCTGTGCGGATAAATGGGAATCAAAAGCGATTGGCATTGCTGTTATCAATTCCAGTGAGTTGTGTAGCCATCTGTAATCAAAATGTGGAACTATTATCACATGTTTTTGGAAAATGCATTTCTTCTAGTCTTTATTGCTATACGTCTTTGTTGCCATAATTAGATCATATGTCTTTGGTGCTTTTATATAATTTCGATAATCTTTATATATAAAACTCAATTGTCGTTTGTTGGTAATTGAATCAGTTGAAAACGGCTGGAGCGATTTGGATAATTTTTTGTGGAAGTGTTAGTCATAGTCCAGTTTAGGTGTTTATGCAAAGAAAAATTGGCCACGCCTACTTTTCCGCCCACTTTTATAAATATGCTATATCTACGAAACTACTCAATAGATTTTCCTGAAATTTTCAAGGAACGTAGAGTGATGGCCCCCGGTTGAAATAGGCTACTAATTTGGTAGAATTTCGGATCGGGCGGGGTACCTCCCCTATGCCCTATTTTTGTAAAAATGCAATATTTGCAACAATTACAAATGTATCGCTTTGAAAATTAATTTCCGAGTCAATGGCGATTGTGGCTAGGACCTTACGTGCTTATTTGGGGCATTAAGAGTGGACAACGCCCACTTTTTCAAATATGTTATATCTACGAAACTATTGAATCGATTTTCCTGAAACTTTCAGCGAATGTACAGGGTTGGTCCCCGATAAAAATAGGCTACATATTTTTTGAATTTCGGATCGGGCGGGTACCTCTCCTATGCCCTATTTTTGTAAAAATGCAATATTTGCAACAATTACGAATGTATCGGTTTCGGAATTTATTTGCGAGTAATGGCGATTGCGTCTCCAACCTTACGTACTTGGGACTTAAGATCCGACCACGCTCACTTTCTAATTAGGTTAAATCTACAAAACTACTGAAGGGATTTTCACGAAAATCGTGATTTGTCTAAACTATTAAATCTTTATAAATAAAAATCAAATGTCGTTCGTTGGTAATGGCATCAGTTGAGAACGGCTAGCCCGATTTCGATAATTTTTTCTGTAAAATGTGCGCCATAACCCGACTTGGGATTTTATGCAACTAAAATTTGACCATGCTTACTTTTACGCCCATTTTTTCAATTTTCAATTTTTATCATTTCTACAAAAACTACTGAACCGATTTTCCTGAAATTGCCAGAGAATGTACAGGGATGGCCCCCTCTTAAAATAGGCTACAAATTCAGTTGAATTTCGGAAGGGGCGGGGTAATTCCCCTATACCCTACTTTTTTAAAAATGTTATATTTACAATAATTGCGAATGTATCTATTTTGAGGTTAATTTGCAAGACAATTGTGGTTGTCTCCGACCTTACCCACTTTTTTAGGATCCAAAGTCACGACCACACCCACTTTTTAAAATATGTTCCATCTACAGAACTACTGAACCGATTTTCCTGAAAATGTCAGGGAACTTACGGGCATATTTTCTTGAATTTTGAAGTGGGCATATTTAAAAAAAGCCTTACCTTTATGAATAAAAATCAAATGCCGTCATAACCCAACTTAGGTTTTTTGGAAAGAAAAGTTTACCACGCCCCCGAAAACAGGTTATATATTTTATTGAATTCCAGAGGGGCGGAGTACCTCCCCTACGCGATATTTTTTAAAAAAAACGTTATATTTGCAAAAATTATGCATGTATCGACCACGCCTGTTTTTATTTTAATATGTCATAACTACAATACTACTAAAGGGAATTCCATAAAATTTGCAGCAAAAACTCAATGTTTGCCGTTGTTATGTACATTTTATGAATTTCGGAAGAGGTGGGGTACCTTTCCCATGCCTTTCTGTTAAACGCTATATGTATAAGCCAAATGTATGATTATATCGGTTTCAGCATACATTTTGTTAGGCAACGAAGTTGTGTGCACCCTAGGTATATATTTGGAGCCAAAATACCGAACCAGGCCTACTTTTTTAATATGTTATATCTTGAAAACTGATAACAACGCCCGCTCTTTCCAAAATATTATTTTTCCAAAACTACTGAACCTAATTTTCAGAAAATGTTTAGGAATGTCCCATTTTCCAAAATGCTATATATTTTTAGACGAATTTCGGGGCCTATTATTTTATAATCGCTATATTTGCTAAACTTATGAGTGCATCAGGTTGCAAATTAGTTTTCGAGACAACGGTGGTTGCGCCCCCGATCAAGAAAAACTATACATTTACAAATGTACTTAAATGGTGAGGTTCAACGGTCCATCTGCCATGAGAAGCTAAAACATATATGTCTTAATAAGCGGGAGAATTCGATTTAACCATTTTTTTAACTTTTATAATTAGATCGCTTTAGGATAAAGACAGGGACATGGACGACAATAAATCCTAAAATTCACAAATTGGCGAAAAATCCGTCAAAGTCCGCAAGAGAAAAGAAAGTTTACAGACAAAATCTGTTTATAAATACAATGGACCGAAGAAGTGAGGTAGAAAATACCTATTTTTGAATTGGCAAGCATAAAGTCGATACAAAGCTGTCAGTAAAACTCATTACGACGGGCCAGCAACGCGGACCGGGGTCTGCTAGTGCTATATATTTGTAGACAAATTTCGGGGCCTATTATTTTATAATCGGTGTATTTGTTAAACTTATGAGTGCATCAGGTTGCAAATTAGTTTCCGAGACAACGGTGGTTGTCCCCCGATCAAGAAAAACTATATATTTACAAATGTACTTAAATGGTGAGGTTCAACGATCCATGAGCCATGAAAAGCTAAAACATATAGGTCTAAATAAGCGGGAGAATTCGTTTCATTAATTTTTTAACTTTTATTATTAGATCGCTTTAGGATAAAGACAGTGACATGGAAGATAATAAATCCTAAAAGGCACAAATTGGCGAAAAATCCGACAAAGTCCGTAAGAGAAAAGAAAGGTTACAGACAAAATCTGTTGATAAATTTAAAATCCTTCTCGGTTTGACAATGGACCGAAGAAGTTAGGTAGAAAATACCTACTTTTGAATTAAAACTCATTACGACGGGCCAGCAACGCGGACCGGGGTCTGCTAGTATCAATATAAAAAACTATTCATCGATATTGACGTAAAAAATTAAGTATCGATAATATCGATATTCCCATCGATGGTTTGCCAGCTCTAATCCCTCGCATTTTTGGGGAAACAGAGGTTAAGCGGAATGGAGACTGTATCCGATTTATCCCAAAAACTCTGTGTGATGCTGCAACCACGATTCTTGATGGATTTTATTGAAATAGGTTCACATCCATGTATTTTTTCACGGTTGATAGTGAAATTGGATGCGCATAAAAAGTGTATGCACTTTGTGCAAAGTATTAGCGTTATAAAATTTTTTGCACACGATGCTACAGTGACGCAGAAAAGTATACATACACCCTACAAAAATGCAGTTTTGGCTAAATCGTTGGGTTTTTTACAGCAACAACTGCACTGTGTGGCTCCTTGGTGACACAATGACCATAATTACACGAATTTATTTTAATCTAATGCGTATATTTAATACAATTCAAGAAATTCAAATTTCACAACACAGAAAAGTATACATACACCTCAAGGAAATACGAGTATTATCGTAAAATTTATGGAATTAGTAGCAAAATTTATACATTTTTCAGTTTTGGCGAATGTCTCTGGGTGTCCGAGATATATTTTAGAGTAAAAACAAGTAAAAAAGCGTTAAGTTCGGCCGGGCCGAACTTTTCATACCCTCCACCATAAAATATTCTGAACTAAAATGGAATAATTAGTTTTCGTTCCTGTCCCCAACTTTAAGTGGATACGTTAAAATGTCAGATAATGTACATAAAATGTTTCATTCGGTAGACCCTTTTTTATGGTGCCTATATCTAACTATGTATGTTGTTATAACAAATAACTCCTAAGTTTATTGACACTAAATAACCCTAAATGTCACATTATAGATAAATCGGTCTGAAAATGTATCTAAAAACGTCAAAATACCGTAAATCGGGGGTACCGTTATATGGTGGCTATACCAAAACGTGGACCTATGTCCACAAGTTTTGTTATATAAGTTTAGTGACGCTTAAGAGACCTAAATGTCAAATAAGAGCTAAATCGGTCTGAAAATGTAGATAAAAACGTCAAAATACCGTAAATCGGGGGGTACCGTTATATGGGGGCTATACCAAAACGTGGACCTATGTCCACAAGTTTTTATATATAAGTTTAGTGACACCTAAGAACCCTAAATGTCAAATTATAGCTACATCGGTCTGAAAATGTAGCTAAAAACGTCAAAATACCGTAAATCGGGGGTACCGTTATATGGGGGCTATACCAAAACGTGGACCTATGTCCACAAGTTTTCTTACATAAGTTTATTGGTACTTAAGAACCCTAAATGTCAAATTATAGCTAAATCGGTCTGAAAATGTAGCTAAAAACGGTAAAATACCGTAAATCGGGGGGTACCGTTATATGGGGGCTATACCAAAACGTGGACCTAGTCCACAACTTTTGTTATATAAGTTTATTGACACTTAAGAACCCTTAAGAACCCGTTATTTAGGGTCAAATTTCTTATATACCTCGTTAAGGCTGACCCTTGCTTAATTTTTTGCGTTTTCAGGTATTGTACTTTATAAAAAGCACACGGTGCCCGGACATAACTCCCACGGACATAACTCCCAAAATGATTTTGGGCGTTATGTCCGCTGCCCTTTGCGGACATAACTCCCAAAATTCGTTGGGAGTTATGTCCGTGAACCAAAGCGGACATAACACCCAAAAAATCGCGGACATAACTCCCAACGATTTTTTCTTAATTTATAAATTATTTCTTTGCTTAATTTTGAAATTTATAGTTATAATTTTTTTTTAATTTTAGAGTAGAAGTTAGAATGTAAGCGGAATTATACATTTGAGAAGGCCTAAGTGCCAACCAATACCAAAGTATCCACAAAATCCTCCTGATTTCATAAAATTAGTTAAAAACGAAATTATGCTCGAAATTATGTAAGTAGCAGTTAGGAGAAGTTATTTATTCAAAAATATTTTCGTTTTTCAGAAAGTATTTGAATATTTGTACAAACACTTTTTATCTCCTTAAATTACTTTTACAAAAACTTTTTATTTTCTTAAATTGTGAAAATGTTTTTCTAAAAAATTGCGAATATTTTTACAAAAACTTTTTATCTTCTTTAATTGTGAAAATATTTTTGTAAAAAATCGCGCGATTTTTTTCAAAACTATTTTCGCCTGCGGCGCTTTTCGTTTTTCAGAAAGTATTTGAACATTTTTTACAAACAATTTTTATCTTCTTAAATTGTGAAAATATTTTTGTAAAAATCGCGCAATTTTTTCAAAAATACTTTCGCCTGCGGCGCTTTTCGTTTTTCAGAAAGTATTTCAATATTTTTACAAAAACTTTTTATTTTCTTAAATTGTGAAAATATTTTTCTAAAAAATTGCGAATATTTTTACAAAAACTTTTTATCTTCTTTAATTGTGAAAATATTTTTGTAAAAAATCGCACGATTTTTTTTTTAAATTTTTGCCTGCGTCGCTTTTCGTTTTCCAGAAAGTATTTGAATATTTCTACAAAAACTTTTTATCTTCTTAAATTGTGAAAATATTTTTGTAAAAATCGCGCGATTTTTTTAAAAATATTTTCGCCTGCGGCGCTTTTCGTTTTTCAGAAAGTATTTCAATATTTTTACAAAAACTTTTTATTTTCTTAAATTGTGAAAATATTTTTGTAAAAAATCGCGCGATTTTTTTCAAAAATATTTTCGCCTGAGGCGCTTTTCGTTTTTCAGAAAGTATTGGAATATATCTACAAAAACTTTTTATCCTCTTAAATTGTGAAATTTTGTAAAAACTCGCCCGATTTTTTAAAAATATTTTCGCCAGCGGCGCTTACCTTTTTTCAGAAAGTATCTGCGAATTTTAACAAAAACTTTTTATCTTCCTGTAGGCAGCATTTTTCGTTTAAGTTGGAAGGCAAATTTTGAATATAGTTCGATTTGAGATGGCCACTACTTATTTTGTACTTAATTTTCTTAAAATTTTTAAATCAATTATTAATTATTTTATGAAATGAAAAATGCATATGAACTTAAAGTTAATTTTTAATTTTTTTCTTATACATTTGAAATAAAAATTGTATTTAAATAAAAATCACTTAAATTTTAAAAACGGACATAACTCCCATTGGGACTTATGTCCGCTAAGGGGGGTCGGACATAGCTCCCAAAAAATTTGGGAGTTATGTCCGCAAACCAAGGCGGACATAACTCCCAAAATCGTTTTGGGAGTTATGTCCGTTGGGAGTTATGTCACGGCACCAAAGCACACAATTAGTTTCAGATTGCAAATCTTGAGACCCAAGAAAGCTTTGGAGTTGTTATTAAGCAAAATATTCCTTCCTGGACGTCGATTAATGCACGTTTTTCCTCAAATTTCTCAGGAAGTTAATATATTCCTCGGAATTCCTGGCGGTGTGTATACTTGGGGTGTGTGTATACTTTTCTGTGTTGTTTTGAATTTCTTTAATTATATTAAATATACGCATTAGATTAAAATAAATTTGTGTAATTATGGTTGTTTTGTTACCAAGGAGCCACACAGTGCAGATGTTGCTGTAAAAAACCCAACGATTTAGCCAAAACTGCATTTTTGTAGGTTGTATGTATACTTTTCTGTGTCACTGTATATCGCCGCCGCCAAGGTAAATGTTGGAAAATGTTTACAAATGAAAAGAAAACAATTCGTTGTATAGGGAAACCACATGGGCATCAAGTGATTTTGAGGATTTCGCGATTTACACGCATTTCAAACTGTATATTACCCGATACAGTTTTCCTTCAAAATTATTCCCCATTGAAAGGTAACCAAAATGTATATGAACATCTTCCCCGTCTTCCTCAAGATGTTAGCGTGTATTCGGGAAGTGATTACAATGATAAATGTGCGTTTTCGCGTGAAATTTACCTAAAATAGATGAATATCTCCGACGTACATTTTCTTCAACTAACCCATAAAATAAATTTGAAAAAAGATTTTTTACTTAAAAACGTTTTTTAAATTTGCTCAATATATTTTTTTGTTTTTGCTATAATATGCAAACCGCTAAACAGATTTGTTTCATTTGAATCTTCGCGATGTTTAGATTACGTACATATTTTTATATATTTTTCGGATGCACAAACAGCTTGAATTTTATTAAAACATGTTACAAACTATCAATTTTTTAATTCTTTCTTATATTCCGCTAAAATTTACATATTTTTCACTAAAGTTATGGGACCTCCGTAATCATATAGTATGTAGGAATCCATTAATTTACAATGTTTCTCAATATAATGAGTAGCGTTTTTTTTAAGATTTTTTCTTATTATCAGAATTGAATCCGCTATAACATTTACGCGCATTAACCGAAATTAGTATCTTGAACAGATTTGAGAATGGACATTTTTTTCTCAACCCATGTACATAAAATCTTTCGTGTAGCTTAATTTTTTTTTCAATTTTATTTCGATGGAGAACTAAAATTTTTTTTCTTTTCCTCATACCTATACACTTTGTGAAAAATAAATATCGAAGAGATCAATCGATTTGGTCCAAACATTGCACAACGTATTATTCCTCCCAGATATAGAAATAGTTCGAATATGGATTATGCCGGCTTACTCCTTCGGGTACCTCACGCACAAAACTCGGAACAAGTGAAGTTTAAGAGCTCCTCTGATCATGTCGAAATTATTTTCTGCAGGTTGTCCTTGCGGCACTCTTTACTAAGCTCCAAGAAATCCTGACGGCACCAAATATTATTTCATCCAGTCATGTATCAGTATCAGTGTGGAATATGGACTATATCGGTCCCGTCCTTCGGGTCCTCCCACACAAACTTTGGGAAAAGTGTAGTTTAAGAATTCCTTCCAGGGTTCCTATTACATAATGAAGTCAGATGTAACAATGGGAAAGATACCCAATTCCATAAGGATATCACGATTTGAGGCCAAAATCACACGAATACAGTAGTAGTCGGAATTTATGATACCGAACAAAGGGATCTGACAGCATACCAAGAAGATGACGAGCGCTATGGCGGTCATGGCACTTTCTCTCTGAAATGGCAATTTCTGGAAGTATACTGCGGAAGGGATTTATGACTTCGAGCAATTTAATAATAACCATTTTCCGCACCAGACAAGTCAATAAAACTCATTTTAGACTATACACATATGATTAGGAGCATTATCTCGATTTATTTGACATATATAGTATGAAAATGACAACTGATTATCTAAATCCAGCATAGTCTAAACGTACTGTAACAATAGAAAGTGAAATATTTAATATTATTCCCCAAAATGATTTCGTCAAATTGACCTTTAACAATTCTCTTCAAACTCCACCTCGAGAGCACGTAAAATTAAACTACCGATGTTTTAACATTGACTTTTACAACGATATTTCAATGACATACGAAATGCAAAAAACCACATTTGTCGGTCATTTTTGATTCTACATAAATATGTGTGGGAAATCCACTATAGTATAGACTTTAACGATATTTTAAAACGGAAATATCGAACAAATTTAAGAGGGCCGATATCGATAGTTTGCCAGCACTGTTAATTTTCATAAGCAGGATTAGATATGCATGACGGACACACTGACGGATACACATCGCTAAATCCCTTTATCTTGTCGAGATATTAAAAATGGTATACCATCTATTCCCATACGATGTTGCAGAGTTACTTGTGTGGCTTATGGTCATCCATGCGTACTTCATACACGCAAAAAAAAGGCCTCTCTAATATATGTCCCAAACATATTTTGCAGCAAACATATATATGTTTGCAACAGTCCCAAACATAATATATGTTTGGGTCTGCAAACAAATAAATGTTTGGGTGGAAACAAATATATGTTTGGGTGCAAACATATATATGTTTGGGTGCAAAGATATTTATGTTTGGGTGCAAAGATATATATATGTTAGGACCCAAACAAAGATATGTTTGTGTGGAAACAATTCTATGTTTGGGTGCAAACATTTTATATGTTTGGGTGCAAAAAAATACGAACCCAAAAGGCACAAAAAAAAAACAAACACATGCACCAGTGGGCGCTTACTGAGAGCAAGGGAGCGTAAAATTCAATGTAAAACACTTTAAAATGTGTGCTCACTTGCTCTCAGTAAGAACTCACTGGCTATTTCTATAGTATACACACAAATGTTGTGGTTTTTTATTGATAGGCAAAATAACAACAAACACATAGGTACATACAAAATTCCAAAGAAATACATAACACACTTTAATAAAAGTAAAACTGATTGAAATAATTTGTAAATAGTCACACTTTTAAAAAGGAAAAATATATAGAAACGTAGTTGAACGCTTCTCCTTATTTGTGAAATAAAACAAATTGCCCTCATAGTTGAAATCATCAGCGGGGAATCGGCATCTAGAATCAAATGATTATGTAATGTAATAAATTAATATGGATATGCCATATTTCAAATATACATAAGTATGTATATAATTACCAATATTAAATGCGATTTCTTCCTTGTCCAATAAAATAATTCCATTCAACTTCCCGATTCAATTATAAAATGTATTGGGCATTTAATTTACTAAAAACCACAATTTCTTTAAGAAAACACAAAACACTGATTTATTCACTCACTTTACCGTCTTGACTCTACAAAGGCAACTAAAACACTGAAGAAAAAAAATATAATTCACTAGCAAAGTACCCGCTACTTCGTATGCGGAAAGGATATAACAACAAATAAACAATATATAATATGAAAATGGCGAATTTTGATCAATTTTTATTTAAGTACTGTTCGTCTCTTTTTAATTCGATTTTCAGAAAGATCAGCCGTATCCCACCCTTACACATTAATAGCGAGACAAACGTTGAATAGCAATACTCACCCTAACTCCAAAACATACAGATTCCAGCACATTCCCTACACCCAACAAATTGAGTACCATTAAGTACTTTTCGTATACTCATGGCACGTTTTTCGACAACATATATCAATCCTACACTGACTTGAATACACAATAAAAACAGTGATCGTAATTCCAAATCTCAAGATTCCAGGTGTATCCGTTCATCCAATTCCAAATTGTACCATTTCGTACTCTTCGTACCCATAAGTAAGGTTTTCGAAAACTACCTCAATCCTTCACTTTAACAGTAACCTTAATTCCACATTTCAGGATTACAGCTGCATTCGATCACCGTAATCCAAACTGTACCAAATTTGGTACCATTTAGTACTTTTCGTATCCAAAGTACGAATTTCTAAACCTATCCCTATCAACACTCCAACAGTAGTCGTAATTCCGAATTTCAGGATTCCAAATGTATCCGATCACACAAATTAAAATTGTACCAAATTTGGTACCATTTAGTACTTTCGTACCCATAACTAAAATTTCAAAAACTTTATCAATCCTACACTCCAACAGTACTCCTTATTCCAAATCTCGGGGTTCCAGCTCTATCCGTTCACCCAAATCCAAATTGTACCAGATTTGGTACCATTTAGTACTTTTCGTATCCATAAGTACAAATTGTCTAAACTACCTCAGTGCTATGTTCAAACACTAAGCTTAATTCCGAATTTCAGGATTCCAGATACATCCGATAACTCAAATCCAAATTTGGTACCATTTAGTACTATTCGTATCCAGAGTACGAATTTCCAACCCTACCTCTATCAACACTCCAACAGTAATCGTAATTCCTAATCTCACGATTCCAAATGTATCCCATCACTGAAATAAAAATTGTACCAAATTTAGTACTTTTCCTATCCATAACTAAAAATTTCCTAAACTTTATCAATCCTACACTCCAACAGTACTCCTTATTCCAAATATCGGGGTTCCAGCTATATCCGTTCACCCAAATCCTATTTGTACCAAATTTGGTACTATTTAGTACTATTCGTAACCTTGAGTACGAATTTCCACAACTACCTCAATCCTACACGCTAACAGTAATCTTAATTCCAAATTTCAGGATTACAGCTGCATCCGATCACCATAATCCTAATTGTACCAAATTTAGTACCATTTAGTACTTTTTGTTCCCATAGGTCCGAAGTTCCAAACCTATCTCTACCCAACACTCCAACAGTAATCTTAATTTCGAATTTCAGGATTACAGCTGCATCCGATCACCGTAATCCAAATTGTACCAAATTTAGTACCATTTAGTACTTTTTGTTCCATAGACCCTAAGTTCCAAACCTACATCTGTCCAACACTCCAACAGTAATCTTAATTTCGAATTTCAGGATTCCAAATGTATCCGATCACCCAAATCCAAATTGTACCAAATTTGGTACCATTTAGTACTTTTCGTAGCCATAAGTACGAATTTTCAAAAGTATCCCAATTCCACACTCCAATAGTAATTTTAATTCCAAATTTCACTATTCCAGCTCTATCCGATCACTTAAATTCATATTGTACCAAATTTGGTACCATTTAGTACTTTTCGTACCCAAAAATACGAATTTCCAAAATACCTCTATCCTACATTCCGACAGCAATCCTAATTCTAAATTCAGCATTCCAGCTCCATCCGTTCCCCCAAACCCAAATTGTACCTTATTTGGTACTATTTAGTACCTTTCTTACCCATATATACGAATTTCGAAAACTACCTCCATATCTCAAACCTACACTCCAACAGTAATAGTAATTCCAAATTTCAGAATTCCAACTTTGTCGGTTCGCCTAAATTCAAATTGTACCAAATTTAGTACCATTTAGTACTATTCGTACACATGAGTACACATTTTCAAAACCACCTCCTTATATCAACTCATCTTCTAAACCTTGATTTTCATTCCAAATTTCAAGATTTTAGCTCTATCCGTTCACGTAATACCAAATAGTACTAAATTTGGTAACTTTTAGTACTTTTCGAACACTTATAGTTCGAATTTCCAAAAACCCTTTGGTACACCTTTCTAACTCTCCATCAGTGAACCTCATTCAAAATTTCAGAATTCTAGCTCTTCGCGTTTGCCTAATACAAAGGGTACCATATTTAGTACCTTTTAGTACTTTTAGTACAGTTCTAGTTCGAATTTCCAAAAATCCAGCCTTATCTGACACCTTTGGACCAAGAGTGACCCTCACCCAAAATTTCAAGATTCTAGCTTTAGCCGTTTAGCCTGGGCGTTGATTATCAGTGAGTCAGTGAGTCATCATTACTGAACTCTTTTATAAGTATAGATATCATTTCTTCTTTTCTTCTCCGCCGGCTAAGTTGGTTAACAACAACAAAACAAGAAACACACGAGTTTGACGCATACATGCCACCAAAGCCCCCTTCTTCGCTTCTACGTCTTCTATTACTCATTATTATAAAACAGCATTCCACAGCCGCGAGAGCACTGTTATTACTCTCGTTGACAAACATCCTCTCTCCACCCATGAAAAAATGTTCTAACATAAAAAATATGTTTTACCCAAACATATCAAATTGAGATATGTTACAAAATGTTGCAAACATATATTTGTTTGCAACCGGTCCCAAACATATATTTGTTTGGATCCAAACATATTTCTAACATAAATTTTTCTGCGTGTATATTTGACGAACATTTGTATGCCTGCAACTAGTTTATGATGGAAGCTCCTATGGACCTGAATAAACTGAGCAAAAGTATACACGCATCTAGAAATTCAACAAAAACAGGCTTTGAAAAATCGACGTAAAAGGAAAATGCATATCTACGAGTAATGCTACATTAATTTCCATCAGCAGAATAGATATGCATGCATGCCTGTTGTATTTATCTCCCAAAAGAGGAAAACAACGGTGTTTGTGATTAATGTGAGTGCAAACATGTATGTAAATGCACAGATCCGATTTTGTCCATGATTTGTCCACGATTTTGTCCACGGGTGTCCACGCTTGTGTTACAACAAAATCACCAACAAAGCAGCATAATCGCATGGAACATCATCAACGTCAGATTGAAATACGACGAGCGTTGCATAAATTTCTTGTTTCCCTTTTCTGTTTTTTTGTGTAAAATAACATCTTGGTGGGAATTCTTTGCAGAAGTTTTCGATAAGGACGTAGATTTTTTTTAAATTTGCTGATGTTTTTAATACATCTTTAAGAACTCAAGAGATCAATTTTGTTTACCATATTTGAATAGTGCGAACAATCTTCGTGTGGCTTCGTTAAGTTGGCGTGTTGTTTACATTTTGCAAATCAGTCGATGAGAAGAACGTTGGTTTGTTAGTGTAATAATAATGTTGGTCGTTCGGATTTTTTATACTCACACAAGCGCAATGTATAATCTGCAAATGTGTGTTTTTGGCCATCAGTGCACTACACACACGGTTTTAAGGCACAAAAATAAGACCCCACTTGTAGACAAGTTTTACATGGCTAAAATACTCAGGAAATGCCGCCAACATTACTGAGGGGTATTTTGCCACCGTTGAAAAGTTTTGATGTTACTTGGCCGGGAAATACAACCCACGACAATCAGGGTGCAAGACGGGTGTACGTACCATAGCACCACTGTGGCTTTTACTAAGGGTGATTATATCTCGGAATTCGGTATGAAGGGTTGAGCAATTCAAGAAAGTAGGCCAATAATTAACGAAAGTGACGCATTCAGAGGTTGTGAAATCGGACCGGGCTACTAACTCAAGAAAAACGACGGGTTGCCATGTGCCGTCACTTGTCAGATCAGGTTACACGATGGTTACGTCTTGCGGACTGTGGCACTCTCCGCTGGCAGGATCGTCCTCATTGTCCATTCAAAATGACCCTTTGGTCATTTACTACCACCAAATTCCACAACTCATGATGTCCACTAAAGTCCCCTAGGACCAGTAGTTTGTGACCTACCAAATGCGGGCTAATGTAGGGCCCATAACCTGGAGTATATTTATTTACAGGCGGAATGTATCTTAAGCAACGCGATTTCACAACAATAGAAAACGAAATAGTTCAAAATTGTTGATGTTAGCGTGTCTGAGTGAGTGTCTGAGTGTGCCATTGATCATTTCGTACAGCAAATGTTTGCCAAAAATTCTTTTTGTTTCCTTGGCGAATTTGAATTTCAGTCATCGTACGGTTTTCGTCTTTTTGCATTGAAAAGTTTGTGGTTTTGCTTTGAGAACTAAACGATTCAGAGAAACTGAAAAATGTGTGACTTTGTGTGATTGGTACGAGAATCATTTTGTTTTTTTGTGTTCATTGGTCATGAGTGACAGGATATTGGTTAGTATTGTACAGACTGGAGCAACCAAAAAGCTTCCTCACTTCCACTTACGTTGCGATCCTTCCTTAGTACGTTGTAATCATTACAACACTGTAAGCTGCAGTTGTTCTTGAGCTTGGTTTCCACTAATTCTTCGTCCTTTTCTTCGGAGTCCATTATAATTAAATTGCAAAAGAAAATATTTTCAGGTATAGAAATAGCAACTACTAGTTTTCGGTGCTGTGTGTGAGGTTGCTTTTCGTATTCTGATGATAAAGATGACGACTCGCTGGGCCGAATTAACGCAGCATGCAGTTGTATAGCCCTTGTCGAACTCCGTCATATGAAAATGTCCGTAGTAATTGTTGAGAAACACTTACTCCTGATATGACAAACCGAGCAGTTTAATATAGGTGCTGGCTTTTCCGGAGCAGGCATCCCGGGATATGCTGATTGCAATACGGAAAAACGATACAAACTCAAGCATTTTCAGCAGCTATAACTTGTGTTTAGCATCCAAATGAGTTAATATTCCAAAATACTTCCGCCAACCACCTCGCAGTATTCATTATATATTGAACATGAGTGTGAAAATATATCTAGACATGTACATATATATGTATAAGTTAACTTTATTGAATTGAATTCTGTTAAGAACTAAACTTACTTCTAACAAACAGATACTTATAATCATTAATGTCTTCAACAACTTGCTGACACCGCTACACGTGTGGAGTGTTGTATTGCGGAATGTTGATGTTGACTGTTGATGAACTGCTACCCGTGGGGTGTTGCATTACAGAATGTTGGCTTGGCTATTGGTGAACAATGTCTCTTGCTGACATTGCAGTTATTATTATTATTCAAATATTAGGGTGAGCCGATGGAGACTGTGTTAACTCCTCACACACTCAAGTGAGGGCCGTCCTCGGACCTCTTGTAGCTCTCGATGATAGCTTCAATGTCGATGTTCTGTACCTCTTGCTTCTTCCGCAATTTAAGAGCCACGAAAATACCAAAAATTAAGACTGCCGTTGTTAGCCCCGAAATTGCAGGACCAATCATTGCCTTTTCCTTTACGTCGTTGATATACTGAAGATTCTCTATGCTTAATCGTTGCAGGTAAGGAAGACTTAGTATGTCATGGTGACTCGTGATATTGAGAATTGCTACTGAGGCCGTCGCAGGTTTTTTCATTATAATACCTTTTCGATTTCTGTAAGTGGATCCATTAACAATAACTTCGTCCTCAAAGGTAATTAGGAATGTGCCGCGAACTGTGGTTGCAGAACCATGTGTGTTGTTGATTACTGCGGTGTTATCGTTAAGAATCATGACGCCATCATCAATAATTACCAAAGGCTCAAGGTGACTAGGTCGCGTACTGCAATGGGCTTGAACGCCTGAATAAATCTGTTGAGCACATGTTGTTTCTGCTAGTTCTTGACAAAATGTTGATGTTAGAGTAGCGCTGCAGTTTCCAATTGCCAACTTACGGGTTCCGCAATCTGCAACATTGTTGTTAGGGAGGTGCAGCGTTGTTCCATTTCGTTGAACAGGAAAAATAATGATTTTCTTACATTCTAAACTAGGCTTAGGGTATTTTATAATAAAATGTAGTTGCTTATTGTCTAAAAGGACTTTAACAATTGATACCTCCAATACGTCTGTAATAGTTGAGTTCATACAATCTATTTTTATTACATTTTCCAAATCAGAGTCTAGAAGTGTAGGATTTATTATTCCTATTTTTGCTAAGGTGACTGACATTATTAATACTTCGATTTCATTAATTATTATTCTATTTCTGGCAAGTAGGGTCTCATACAAGTGATCTGTGCTTGTTTGTTTAGGATTAGTCATCGAAATAATTTTATTGACTGTTTCTGTCAGTTTATTAATCTGTTCCTGAGTTTTTGTGTTTATCGATATCTGTCTGTTCGTTGCGTTTGCGATTTCCTGCTGTTTAAATTTTAGTTTCTCGAAGTCATCGAAGTCAGGTGTTCCGGCAATTATTTTAAGAGTTGTTCCTATCACATTAATGCTCCTTGCATGTCTGTGGTGAACTTCTAGAGTTGCTAAAAGGGCTCTTATCCGCATAGTATCGGAATTCAGTAGTTTAACCATGTGTGATAAAGAAAAATGTTTGGTGAGACTTTCTGTTTCGTCTGCGATCTCTGAATACAACGTTAGATTCGTTGTATGTCTCAAGTAATCAAAATCTCTCCAAATAATAACATTGCCGTCTGTAATAGGAATGTATTTGCTGGATGAATAGTCCGTTAGTGTAGCTGTCATTGGCCGGATGGATAGTATCATTGTCAAAATCAGCTGAAAGAAGTAATTTATTAAAAAGGTGGTAAGGGTGTGCTCGTTTCATCTTAAATTGTCCTTGTGGACCACCCTCCCTTTTATAAGAACAGTTGTTCCTAAATCTGCTTCAACTATTTCCTCAGAATATATGGGAGTTAGTTTATTCCCTAACCGTTTATTGTTTTTTACCATTACCCTGTCTCCAACATTAAATGTTCTATTCTGTCGAGAGGCGTTGTTTCTTTCCAATGATGCTAGTTGAGCGCTTGTTATTTTTTCTTTGACCCTCCCTTTAGCATCTTCCGAAGAGAAGTGAATTATGTCTATCGGTCTTTGGTTTGTCACCGAGTGTATGGTTCTGTTATACTTCATTGTTGCAAGGAGGATAAGATCAACCGGGTTGATCTCAATCTTTTTTTCCAATTTGAGGCATCTAGATATCTCTGAAAGAGTACTGTGAAAGCGTTCGACTTGCCCATTTGAAGTACTGTGAAGTGGGGGTGCAAAAGAGATGTTGATACCAAAATGATCACGTAATAAAGAAGCTATTGTCTCGGACTTTAAAGACGGTTCATTGTCGCAGTAGATATTCTTCGTATGCGGAAAGAAATTGATTAATTGTAATATTGGACCTTTTAGGTCAATTATGGTTCGTGAAGGAATAGCCTGGACTATGGCGAACTTCGAAAATTTGTCCACACAAGTTAGAAAGTATTTTCTATCTGTGGAAAATATATCAATATGCAGCATCTCACCAACATAGGAAGGTAACGGTGTTGGACCCATCTCTTGTCTCCTAGGATGCCTAATGTATTTAGCTTTGGCGCATACTCTACAGTTTGCCACAACTTTGTTCGCTAACCTAACCATGTTTGGGAAGTAATAGTCCGAGAGAATTTGTTTAACGTTTTCCTGCGCTGCTCTATGAGCACGGTTATGTTCGGTAACAACTATCTCTCTTTGTTCATTTTTATCAAAAATATCCTGCACCATATTCTTGCAATGCCAAAATTTTGTTCCCGGAAAGCGCCTTACCAATTTGTGCTGGATGCAAGCAAGAGTCGGTAAGTCGCAATGTATGGCGTTTACAACGCTTGGGTTAACCACTAACTTCACATCATTGACTAGAGTGTTCCTGTCAGTGAAGTCAATCATATGACGAATTTTCTCCGAGTAAATAATAAACTTTCTGCTTTGGGGAAAGTTCGCCTTGTGAAGTATGATCTGATTCCTGAAACAGTTGACAGGTTTGTCAGTTGCTTCAATCGTATGAGTCAAGGATATCTCACTGTGTATTGTCGCTACGTCTGACGAGATATCGTCTTCCAATGCATATAATTTCTGAGAATCAGGGCTCACGGCGTCGTGAGAATTTACTTCCAAGCTATGTATGGTATGCCTTGAGAGGGCATCTGCGACATAATTTTCTTTTCCTGGTTTGTGAAAAATTTTGGCGTTATGTTCATCAACGAAGGCCATCCAACGTTTGATCTTGGCGTTTGGGTTTTTGTCTGAGACCGCAAACGTAAGAGGTTGATGATCTGTAAAAATGTTCAAGTTCCTAACGCCATAGAGGTAATTTCTCAATTTTCCTAAGGCCCAAACGATTGCTAATAATTCGCGCTCATTAGTCGCGTAATTCAACTCCTTTTTCTTCAATGTCCTGGATATCATTGTTATAGGCCTACCACCCTGAGAGAGCACTGCCCCCAGTCCTAATGCCGATGCGTCTGTAGTCAAATCGAATGGCTTTTTGAAGTCAGGGTATAGCAGCAAGACATCCTCGGAGACAAGGATTTCTTTTAACTTTTGGAATGCTTGGAGCTGATTTTCATCTAAGTCAATCCTAATTTTCTTTGATTGAGAGGCGCTAACCTTCCCATTTTCTCCTTTTAATATGTCAGTCAGAGGTTTTGCTATAGAAGCAAAATCCTTGATAAAGCATCTGTAATACCCAGCCAGGCCTAAAAATGACCTGACATTATAGAGTGTAGAGGGTTGCTCGTAATTGCGAATCGCCTCAACTTTTTCTGGGCACGTCTTGATGCCACCTCTAGATACTATGAAGCCATGGTACTCAACACTTTCCTTAAAAAAGTGAGATTTTTCACGAGAAACTCTCATGTTGGCTTCAAGCAATCTAGACAAGACCCACGAAATGTGTCTAATGTGATCTTCTTCATTTTCGGAAAAAATTATGACATCATCCACGTAAACATAACATGTCTTTCCGATTTGTTCCCTTAAAACATCGTCGATGGCTCTTTAAAAAATGCTAGGAGCATTTTTCAAGCCAAAGGGAAGTCTACAAAACTCATATTTCCCGTTTGCCACTGAAAATGAAGTTTTTTCCCTATCTTGTTCCGAGAGAGAAATCTGATGAAATCCCGATTTGAGATCGAGTGTTGTAAAGTACCTCGCTTTACCAAGGTTTGATAGTATAACTCTAACCTCCGGGATCGGATATTTATCGTCGATTGTAACACTATTCAGTTTCCTGAAGTCTATAACCAGACGTTTTTTTATGTTTCCCCGCTCGTCTTTTCCTTTCTTATCAACAACCCAGATAGGGTTATTGTAAGGAGACCTAGAGGGCCTTATTATTCCGTTTTTTAACAATTCTTTTATTTCAGAATTGACGAAATCAGCCACTCCCATTGGATATGGGTAGAGCTTGGAATACGTAGGAACAGTCGTAGTAGTACGAATTGTGGCCACGATATTAGTATTGTATGGAAGTGCTTCATCGGGGTTTGCGAAAACTCCCGATAATCTTTGCATCATTTCCTTAAATTTTTTTGATATCCCTTGAGGCACCTGAATGTCTTCAATTTTTGTGAAATTTACATTTGCACATCTTAGGAATTGAAGTTTTTCTACTCCTGATTCATTTTTAATTTCTTTATTACTAAAATCCAATGTAGCACTAGTTTGCGTGAGCAAATCCAGGCCGATTATCCCGTCGAATGTTGACAGTGATGGAAGAATAAAGAAAGTACTATTGGTGTTGAATATATTAACGACACATTTTTTGTCGATGGTAGTGAAACCGTGAATTGATTTCACTACGAACTGGTTGTCTACGGGGACCACATGTTTCAAACCTTTTATAGGTTTAATGAAGTTCTTAGAAGCCGCCGTGTCTATTAAGAGTTTTATTGTCTTCCCCGCCACTGTCCTGTCTATGAACGGTAGCGGGGAACTACTTCTAAAAAATTTATCTGATCATATTCGTCCGCATCGTTAATGTCACTTGCTTCATTATCCGTAAGAGTCTGATAGTCTTGATCTGACGATTGATCATTGCTGGCCAAAAGATTGACTCTTTGGTGCTTCATTCCAGTAAATCTTGATGTACCACTATTTGGTCTCTTCGAGGCCTGACCACTCGGAGACGGAATATCACCGTACTGATTCCTAGATTTGGTCGACTGTCTGAAACGAGTTGAATCATCTACCCCCATAGGTTCGACTGGACTTGGTGAATGTGACTTTTTGTTGTCATACTTACGTCTCTTAATGAAATGAGGGTTTTTATTTGGTCGAGGTTCAGTCGAAGAAGGCACAGTTGTCGCCTGGTCGTTCCTTAAGTTTCCTTTGTCCTCACGACATTTGGCGAAATTGGATGCAAACAAATATCTCTCCCTATTAGATTCTACCTCTTGAGCTAACGCAAATGCAGAAGGCAGATCAGTCGGCCGAGCCGAAAACAGTACATTACTTAATTCCTTCTTCGTACCTGATATGAACACTCGAAGTGCGTCCATTCTATATTTTTCATTAAGTGAAGCGGCAATTGTACTGTCGTAAGTCATCAACGTCTTGTTAGTCAATAAGGTCAGTTTCTTCTCCACTTCATCATAATATTCTAAAAGTGTGAGGTTTCCTTGTCGGAGGGTTGATAACTCCTGCTCTATGAGATAAATCGGACGTTTATCCGAGTAAGTGAAATCTAAACGGGCAATAATTGCCCTGAAGTTAAGAACAGTATTAAAGGAAGATAAAATCATATCTGCTGGTCCCTTTATCTTATTTCGTATGATGGCTACAGCCTGATAATGCCTGGAGCTGCCATCATATTTTTCAAAAATTTTGTAGGCCGTGTGCGCTGCCTGACGCCATGAAACGTAAGTTCCATGCTTGCCTTCAAAATCTGGTAATGATTTAATAATGTCTAACGATTCATCACATTGTTTTCCCGGAACAATTGATATTTCTTTAAAAGTTTCAACTTCCGGTGTTGAGACTGAAATATCATTAAACCTTTCTCCTATCTGCCTCAATTGGCCTTCGAATGTCCGCCTTTGGACAGCTAGAGCTGCCTGAATGGCCGAATCTACGAGTGCTTTTATCTGATCTGTTGAAGACATTTCAACCACTGAAATTCTATTTATACCTTCGATTAATAAATTTAAGTCGTTGTCAATAATATTCATTAAATAATAATTCCCCAGTCACCTCCACACTCACAATAGAAGGGATTTTACATTAGACTTATTATTCTACTTTCTCAATCACCTTCACACTCACAATAGAATATACTTTACATTACACTTATTATTCTATTTTCTTAATCACATTTACACTCACAATAAAATGGATTTTACATTAGACTTTTTATTCTACTTACACCTAGGTACATTTTATTGGTTGATGAATAGCTGGTAAGGTGAATTGATAGGCCGTTGTTCAGTTGATGGTTCCCTGGTTCCTTTTATTTGACTTCACTCGCCGCCCAGGCTGTTTCGAAGCTCTGGTGACTTACTACCTTTTACTTGATTTCACTCGCTGCCCAGGCTGTTTCGAAGCTCTGGTGACTTATTTAGCTTTTGTTTTAATTGTTGTCCTTTTACAAAATTTTTGTTAAATTTTTTGCACTCAAGCGTTTCGCAGTGTTCTTATTTTTCTATTTTATTCACCCGTAGGGTAATGAAACACTTTTTCGAAGTTAATTGTTGTCTTTTTTACAAAATTTATTTTGTTAACTTTTTTGCACTTTGAGCGTAGCGTCTTTGTTTTTTATTCATCCCGCAAGGTAATGAGAAATTTCTAATTTAATTTTTGTCTTTTATGCAAAATTTATTTTGTTAATTTTTTGCACTTTGAGCGTATTTTTATTCATCCCGTAAGGTAATGAACAATTTATTTAATTTTTGTCTTTTATAGTTTTTATTTTATTCATCCCGTAAGGTAATGAAACACTTGTTGTCTTTCCACAAAATTTATTTTGTTAATTTTTTTTGCACTTTGAGCGTAGTGTCTTTATTTTTTATTCATCCCGTAGGGTAATGAAAAATTTATTTAATTTTTGTCTCTTATAGTTTTTAGTGTTTTTATTTTTTTTTATTTTATTCATCCCGTAAGGTAATGAAACACTTGTTGTCTTTCCACAAAATTTATTTTGTTAATTTTTTTTTGCACTTTGAGCGTAGTGTCTTTATTTTTTATTCATCCCGTAAGGTAATGAAAAAAAAATTAATTTATTTTTTTTTTGCCGTAGTTGGGCGCCAGTTAACTTTATTGAATTGAATTCTGTTAAGAACTAAACTTACTTCTAACAAACAGATACTTATAATCATTAATGTCTTCAACAACTTGCTGACACCGCTACACGTGTGGAGTGTTGTATTGCGGAATGTTGATGTTGACTGTTGATGAACTGCTACCCGTGGGGTGTTGCATTACAGAATGTTGGCTTGGCTATTGGTGAACAATGTCTCTTGCTGACATTGCAGTTATTATTATTATTCAAATATTAGGGTGAGCCGATGGAGACTGTATTAATTTATACATGTACATGAATATGACAAGTATAGCGGAGTATGATTTGTTACTGACAGGCATCTCTGCGGTAAGTGTGATTTATTTCTTCTTTAACAATTTGGCTAACAAACGTAACGTAGCAACAATACCGGTAAGACAGTAACAAAACAAATTACGAAACATCGTGGATGGATTCGTTTTAGTGGATGGATTCGAACGCGGAAGGGCTCAATTTTACACGCAAAAAATATGTTTTTTAAAAAAAATTCACGCTTCACATTTTGGCCTTTAGACTCCAATTACTAGGAGCACACTCATTAAACGACGTAAAATCACAAGCATCAGTTTTAGGTGGATGCAGTGGACATATCGAAAAATCATGTACTAGAATAATTTTCCCATGAAGTATTCTTTGAGTCTTTCTTTGGGCATAGGCCTATAAAATGTAAGGTTAAGACAGACATCGGAAGGGAGCATAAAAAAACTTTTTGTTTACATTGATGCCAACACAGCGTCCACGTAAATTAATTTTAATGGTCGACATTATGGGATCCCTTCTAAAACACTTAATTTTAAAAAATTTCAATCATACTATATAGAATATGTTAACAGTTCGCGAATTCTGAAAGATGAAACTTGAATTTATCGATTGTAAAACATTTTTGGTTTTTACCATACATATATCATTTTCCCTCACGTAAGTTATGTTTGGAAGAGCAACTCTCGACCTTCCTCTTATCCCTTGTCCATTATGTTGATGTACGTGGTTTGATAACAGAGTTACAGCCTAACATATGGTCGTCTGAAATGCCCAAAGCCGTAACCTACAACACCATAAGTTCACAGGAGAAGCAAAAAACGTTATAAAATGGAAACTATTTTATAGAATACTAGCAAAGTGCCCGCTACTTCGCTTGCGGAAAGGATATAAAAGACAAATAAACAATATATAATGTGGAAATGGTGAACACTGAAAAATTTATTATACAAATACCAATTTTAATTAGTATTTATTATACCCTACACCACTATGTGGAAAAGGTATTATAAGTTTGTTTTGGGAAAAATTCATGTAACACCGCGAAATATTCGTCGGAGACCCCCAATGTGGTATACCAATCTTCATATCACGACGAGATAAAGCGATTTTGAGATGTGTGTCCGTCCGTGTGTCCGTCTGTCCATTATAAATTGTAATCAAACTCCAGGCCGCAATAATGGACCGATCGTCACGAAATTTGGTATGGAGGTCGGTTTCAAAATAGATCGCTATTTTAATTGGTGATGGTAGTGAAATATTTAGCGGGTGAAATGGACCAAAAACATAATTTTTATCCGCAATAATAGTCCGATCGCCTCGAAATTTTAAATAAGGTAAGAGTATATGACAAAGAAGAAGCTTGCAATTTGAGATGGCGATCAGATAATATCTAGAGGGTTAAATGGACCACAACTTTTGGGTGAGCATTGCGAAAAGTTTTAATATACAGCTTATATCTTTTTTCCTGGAAGAGACACTCCGGGCAAGTAAGCTATACTTGGAAGAGGAACGCTTGATCTTTCTATTGATGTCAATTGTGTTGATGTACGTGATCAGATAACAGAGTTACAGTCTTATATATCCAGTTTTTTGTTTGTAGTGTTATCATAAACACTCTAGAGGTCGCAATTACAGCTCAATAGTCGCGGAATTTTCCTGGAGGTAAGAGTTTAGGTTGAAGAAAATGTCTATAATTTTGCATGATGATCTGATATTATTTAGCGTGAGTTATGTAAATTGAAACAACGTTTATATTATTTATTATTATTTATTCATATGTTCTTAAAGGTTACAACTGTTCACATTAAACTCCAAATGACAACTGACTTAATCAGACGATGTCATCAATATTTAAAACTTAAACTCTAACAACTAAACGTAACGGTTTTTATTAAAGAGAGATTTGAGTACAACAACTAATTTATATTTGGATAAAATGAAGGAAACATAATAAAGAGATGTGTAAAGTAACTATGATAACAAATTGATAAAACATAAATAATAAACTAATAAAGAAGGGAATATTTGATAAATGAGTAAACAGTAAAATAATATTAAACAGTAAAAGACAAAATTGAATCCATTGTAATGAAAAATGCGTAACTCGTGTGAAAAATATACAAATTTAATTTTTGGTATTTTAATTCCTGGAGGGCATATACCGGCAAAGTAGCTTACATATGGACAAATAACTACTGACATTTCCCCTGATGCAAATTGCAATAATGTGGCTTCTAGATAACGGGCCTACTGCCTAATATATAATGGGTTTTGTGTAGAGAACCACAATTTCCTCCTATGCTACAAATTGTATCTATCATGACAGAGAATTTTTCAGTTCAGTTGTCCAATTGGATTTTTCATACAAATATTGCAGCATTTGGTCGCTTCGCGAACTATTTTATACTCTCGGCCTCATCGAAATAATGGTTTTAGACGCCAAGTATATTTGGACGAAATTCGTTTCTGGCAATTTGGAGTCGATTTAGCCCTGTCCGTTCACCTGTCTCTCTTACTGTCTAGCTGGTTGGTGCGCACAATATGTAACCACTATTTATATAATTGTTCCACAAACGTCCCAGTAGGAACATGGGAGGATTCTCTTATATCAATGGATTTATATTAGATCAAGTATATTTGGACGAAATTCGTTTCTGGCAATTTGGAGTCGATTTAGCCCTGTCCGTTCACCTGTCTCTCTTACTGTCTAGCTGGTTGGTGCGCACAATATGTAACCACTATTTATATAATTGTTCCACAAACGTCCCAGTAGGAACATGGGAGGATTCTCTTATATCAATGGATTTATATTAGATCATTGATATGTGTCTTAGTTTTTATTGCCGAATCCGAAGGGCATCTTAGGGCATGCCCTTGGCACTTGTGGAGAAGTTTTTTATTGCTGAAATACTTTCAACTCACCGTTGAAAATTTTATGTGGCCAGGCCTGGGCATCGAAACCGGGCATTCAGGGGGCAAGACGGTTGCACATAGTTCCTAGAGGTTGTGGTGTAGGGTATCACATGGTCGGCCCCGTCCGACTATAGACTTTGCTTACTTGTATTTATTTAAGTTCTGTTCGTACCAATTTAGTTATATTTTCAAAAAAATAGCCGTTTCTCACCCCTACACATCAACAGCGAACTCAGGAGGCATTTTAATTAAGGGAGTATTGTCCGCAGAATGTAAAACATTATTCCAAAAAATAAACCTAAGACCAATTTTAGTACTATTTAGTACTTTTTTGTAGCTTTATAGTAGGTATTTCCAATACGATTCCAGCCCCATCATATTGAATGTCAGAATTTGTACGCATTTAAAAAACTTCTTATATTATCGTTCATGCAATACCAAAATGGAACCAAAGTTACTACTTTTCATACACCTGGGTATAACCTCCAAAAACGTTACTTCTTATACGAACCAATCTCATTATCAACGATTCTCATTCCCAACCCCCTAACCCAATTTTAGTTCTTTACATATAAATACATAAGAACGAATTTCCGAAACCTCCTCTCCAATGGTACCAAAGTCTGTACCATTTAGTACTTTTCATAGTATGCATTTCCAAAGCCACATCATAACCCCACGTAGCAACAATAACTCTAAGAACAAATGTTGGAATTCCAGCTCTGTTCCTACACCCAATACCAAATTTTTGGAGTAGTTCTCTTCTAAAAAATAATATGAAATGTACATAGTGATTTATCTTTATCTAAATTTATTTTTTAAGCTTAATAATGTTTTTATATCTTTTATAATCGAAGCATATTGTATTAGATTTTTTGGCTACAAAGTTTTTTAATACAAAATAAAACGCAAATTAAATTTAATTAAAATTTAGACCGATTTGGTACTTTTCGTAAATTTATGTACAATATTTCAAAAACCGCCCACATATACCAACGTTACACAACAGCTCTGTCTCTCCATTTAGTAATTTTCGTATACTTAAACCGACAATTACACCAAAACAAGTACTAATTTTCAAAACTTCCTCATGTAACAGCAAAAATCGGAGCCCCTCAATTTTGCCACCACCTTTGCTGATTTTAATTTGATTTGTTTTGTTTATATCCAACGAAATTAATAAAGGGATTTATTTTAATTTAAAACCCTCAGTCTATGTCAATATCCCGTTAGCCTTACGTGATTTTAACTCAGCCATTGGTTGAGATAAACAACAACTCCCATAAAGGGAGTTGCTGAGAGAGAGCCAATTCAGATCAAAACAAGTTCCCGTTATTCCTATGGGAAACACGTGGTCTAAGACCATATAAAAGGCGGATGGTTGTCAAATTGGGTCAGTCAGTGCGAGACCTTCTGTGCATGAACATCGACCCGCGGCAACTTCGTCGAAGTGAAATCGAAAGTCCTTGTGTCCTGTAAAGATTCATGTAAGTCATAATATTCATATATTATCCTTTGATTGTATCCTTCGGGTAATCCTTGATCATTGGGGTATCCTTGAAGTATCCTTAAGACTCTGAAGTATCCTTGGAACGTCCTTCGATCTTAGGAATATCCTTCGATTATCTTTCGATCCTTGAATTCTCCCGTATCCTTGCTTGAGTACCTAATAAGGTATCTGGCAATATTATTCCCCAGTATATTTGCTTGAGTATTTACTACGGTCTCTCGCAGTAGTATTCCCCAGTATTCTTGCTTGAGTACTTACTAAGGTCTCTTGCAGTAGTATTCCCCAGTATCCTTGCTTGAGTACTTACTAAGGTCTCTCGCAGTAGTATTCCCCAGTATCCTTGCTTGAGTACTTACTAAGGTCTCTTGCAGTAGTATTCTCCAGTATCCTTGTTTGAGTACTTACTAAGGTCTCTTGCAGTAGTCTTCCCCAGTATCCTTGCTTGAGTACTTACTAAGGTCTCCTGCAGTAGTATTGCCCAATATCCTCGCTTGAGTACTTATTATGGTCTCTTGCGGTGGTATTCTCTCGTAATCTGGCTTGAGTGCTTATTAAGGTCTCTTGTCGTAATAGTAGTTGGTATCTGTGCATCATCCCTCCTTCCATCAGGTCTCAGTAGATGTGACAGAGTACTTACCCTGGTCTCTCCCACGTAGTTAAGAGTACTTCGCAAAGAGGATCTCAACAAATATCTCGAAGAGTTTAAATGCGATGTAGAAGGCACAGTGGAGGAGCAGAGAAAGAGATTTGCCTTTTTTTTAGCACAGTATCATGAACCAGAAATTACAAAGCGACTACTTGAAATACAGGCACTCCATGAGAACGATTCGAAACCCGCAACACCAAGGAAACAGGGTGGAGAAGAATTACGAATAGAAGTACCTGTGGCCACAAACAGTAAGGTGCCCGATATTCGAACCACCGCCGAACAAGTTCGTAAGTGGGGTGTGAGCTTTACCGGAGAGAACAAACCGCTTGAATTCATCGAAAGATTAGAAGAACGAGCAGAAATGTATAGAATTCAAAACGATGAACTCATAACAGTGATGCCCGAAGTCCTCCATGGAAGGGCATTGATGTGGTATTGAAATAATCGGAAAACCTGCGGATCCTGGGAAACATTCCGACAAGATCTATTAAAAGTTTCTTTCGATGCAGGACCTCATGCGCAGTAGAAACTATACCGAAAAACAGTAGGTTGAAAGGATTTTCAAAAATACTCTACCGGAGTACCTATGGTACATCCGTCGAAGAGATTTTACTGATTTGGCAGACCTGCTAGAGATGGCAGAAGATCTTGAGAGTCTACCCGCCTTACCAAATACAAGAAAAGACCGCCACCACCGAATTAAGTCCAATGAGACAGACAGGACACCAAAACCAGATATAAGTTCTGTCACCGCTTGTCGAAGATGCGGTATTGAAGGGCATTTCGCTGCAGGAGGTGTGAGTTCCATGTCAAGAAACCCTACTCAAGGGGAACATCACTCTACTACTCCAACTCACGCTTAATCGCCTCCATAATGATCAACGGTCGTCCTTGCTCCGTCACAATTGACACAAAAACAAAACATTGTTCCACAACATCCCATACGGGACAAGGGAGAGAAGTCTCCCTTGTCCACAATTGACACAGTAGTAACAAAAAGTTTCTTTAGCCAATCCTTTGCGAAGTCAATCGACCCCCAAGCGATGCGAGAAATCTCAAGTATAAAAATAGGATTGGTCACAGACGTAGTATTTGGCGAATGTCGACACATAATGGAGTTGTTGGTGATGCCTGACGCCAATGAAGATATTATCCTTGGGATTGATTTCCTCCGACAGAGCAACACAGAATCTTTTGTGCCGGTCTAAGTTGTAAACTACCAATAGTCGATAATGCAGCGCCGAGCATTAACAATGTAGTACCACATCTTCACTTGACAGTAACCTCTCCACAGACACCACATGACGGCCAAACCGATTTCCTCCACTCCGAAACTCAAGAACCTCAGGACGGCGTTCCCGCTTCCCCGGTAAGTGTACCCACCAGCGAAGAACAGGATAGGATAAATAATTTTCGTTGGCGTTTTTTATTGTTGGACTGCAGAATTTTACATCTTTGTGTTTATTTCAGCTTGAGTCCATATTTTGTTGTTATTCAAACAATTGAATTACAACAAAATATGGACTTTTTTTAAAGTGGATATGAAATTGATTAGTTGTGGGCGAAGGGTAGGGAATACTATAGTTTCAGTTGTCACCAAACAACTTCATCAGTTCCCTTTTTCGCCGACTCTGTATCGATAAACAGGTCAATAAAGCCATCTAGCAAATTAAATAAAATGAGAAATTTGCTGTATGGCCCTAAAGCTGTTTACCCTACAATGTGAGTCGAACTAAAGAATTTCATATCCACCACTATTTTTATGTCGTCTTTGCTTCGCAAAGAATACGGACAAAGGAATGTTGCTTCAATAAGCGGGGGTAAAAACAACAAGAAAGTTGTTTTTGCATTACGCATTGGTCAACAAGGCCGTGCTGATGCCTATTATTGTTGTTGGCGTTTTTTATTGTTGGACTGCAGAATTTTACATCTTTGTGTTTATTTCAGCTTGAGTCCATAGTTTGTTGTAATTCAATTGTTTGAATAACAACAAAATATTTTAAAGTGGATATGAAATTGATTAGTTGCGGGCGAAGGGTAGGGAATACTATAGTTTCAGTTGTCACCAAACAACTTCATCAGTTCCCTTTTTCGCCGACTCTGTATCGATAAACAGGTCAATAAAGCCATCTAGCAAATTAAATAAAATGAGAAATTTGCTGTATGGCCCTAAAGCTGTTTACCCTACAATTTGAGTCGAACTAAAGAATTTCATATCCACCACTGTTTTTATGTCGTCTTTGCTTCGCAAAGAATACGGACATAGGAATGTTGCTTCAATAAGCGGCGGTAAAAACAACAAGAAAGTTGTTTTTGCATTACGCATTGGTCAACAAGGCCGTGCTGATGCCTATTATTGTTGTTGGCGTTTTTTATTGTTGGACTGCAGAATTTTACATCTTTGTGTTTATTTCAGCCTGAGTCCATATTTTGTTGTAATTCAATTGTTTGAATAACAACAAAATATTTTAAAGTGGATATGAAATTGATTAGTTGCGGGCGAAGGGTAGGGAATACTATAGTTTCAGTTGTCACCAAACAACTTCATCAGTTCCCTTTTTCGCCGACTCTGTATCGATAAACAGGTCAATAAAGCCATCTAGCAAATTAAATAAAATGAGAAATTTGCTGTATGGCCCTAAAGCTGTTTACCCTACAATTTGAGTCGAACTAAAGAATTTCATATCCACCACTGTTTTTATGTCGTCTTTGCTTGTGGCAACACACAAAATTGTTCTGAACGACGACCATTTAAATTACTGTACGCCGCAAGGAATCCGGCCATGCAAGCCATAATATTACGAGAAGGTAAGTGAGCTTTTAGCGAGAGGATTCATTGAGCTATCACGAAGTGCATATAATTCACTGATTACATTACCACGAAAGAAAAACGGCACCTGGCGACTGTGTATGGACTTCCGATACCTCAACAGGAAATCCGATCCTGATGCGTATCCCTTGCTTCGAATCTCTTCCATTCTCGACCGGCTCCGTGAAGCCAATTTTTTCAGTAGTCTAGATTTAAAAGATGGGTATTGGCAGATACCATTGGACGAAGCTAGTCATAAGTATACTGCGTTCACAGTACCCGGAGCAGACGTGGAGCCGCATGCATTTGCCTATTTAGACGATATAATTGCAATCGGCCGGACATTAGAAGAACACCTGGCAAATCTACAAGAGGTATTTCGCAGACTGTGTGTTAATCTAAAGTGTTAATCTACGAATAAACCCTGACAAGTGTGAGTTCTTTAAAAAAAGAGATCAAGTATCTCGGTCATGTCGTTAGCGCTCAAGGAATTCACACGGATCCTGAGAAGTTGTCGGCCATTCGTGAACTACCGACACCTACTTGCTTGAAAGAACTTCGTAGATTCTTAGCGGTAGTCTCATGGTTAGACGGTTCATCCCAGACTTCGCAACGGTGACTTACCCTCTGACTTCCATGTTGAAAAAAGGCAAACATTGGCGCTGGACCGCAGACCAACAAACTATTTTGAAATACTAAAGTTGTGGTTGACAGAAGCCCCGGTGCACGTCTGTCCTGATTTTTCGTGTCCATTCTCCCTGCAGACGGACGCTAGCTACTAGGGACTTGGTGCCGTGTTAACGCAAATCCTGGACGGTCATGAGAGAGTCATCGCCTATGCTAGTAGGGTTCTCCTGGGAGCCGAGAAGAACTGATCTGTGACCGAAAAGGAATGTTTAGCCATAGTTTGGGGAATAAGAAAGATGCGACCGTATATAGAGGGTAATAATTTTAATGTGATTACCGACCACCTATCCCTAAAATGGTTGAATTCCATTGAAAACCCTACAGGTAGATTGGCACGTTGGGCGTTAGAACTGCAGCAATACAATTTCTCGATTCAATACCGCAAAGGAAGAAGCAACGTAGTGGCTGACACACTATCTCGCCAACCACTGGAATACTTACACAGGGCCACGATAGAGGAAAACGAATGTCGGCGTCCCTGGAAACCAGTTAAAGGGGAACAGGTATTGGTCAGACAGCATCCACAATCGAAAGCCATAGAACAGTTTGCGGCAAAACTGGCACCAAAATATGATGGCCCTTTCGAAGTAAATGAGTTTATTTCACCAGTAATTGTTAGGCTACAAGGACAGGACAAACGTTCGATCCGTGTCGCTCATCTTAGCGAGTTTAAACCGTACCTCATCAATTAACTCCCTTTCTCCTCTATCATTCACAGATATACCTCAACACTACCAAACAAGATGGCCCCAGTCAAAACCAAAGCTGCCGGGAAACAAGGGAAGACGATACCAACCACTAAGCCTTGCCGGGTGAAGAATCTGTAACCCCGCCAAACACAAGCTGAAATTGATGAGACACTACAGAGTCTCCGACAACGGGGTATTATTGCCAAACCAGTACCAGTGGCTACAATTGCCACAAAACCAGATGGCCTGCCTATCACCCCAGGTAGAACCGCAGATATTCCATATCCAGGCGTTATGTCAGTGCGTAGCACCCTAGTCGGGTGTCCTGGGAGCGACATGCTTTACTTAATGGAAATTCTGAAGGAGAATCCGGTATCGACCACAACGGGCCAAGTACTCCAAGCCACCGAATCACAACCCCAATATCCACCAGACCCAACACCATCAGTACCAGAACGATGGACTTCAGAAGCTCAAACCCAATCACCACAACCGGTGCCACAAGTTTCAATGCCACTTTCGCAGCCCACTCAGGAGAGAGTCCAGATCCGTAGCGTGGTGGAAGTAGACACCCAATTTGCCTTCACTAGTGAATCCGAGTTATCCCCGGAGATCGTCGCAGGGCACCAGCCACATTTGCGAGCCGCAATGGCCTTACATCGCCCTGGAATGCAATATAAGAGAGTGGTGAGTGTTGAAGAGAGGAAATTTAGAATTCTCATTGGCCGCAAGGGACAAATAATAGTGATACCACGAAATCAGAACAATTCCACCCCAGGCAAAAATCGGAGCCCCTATATTTTGCCACCACCTTTGCTGATTTGAATTTGTTTTGTTTCGTTATCCAACCGAATTAATAAAGGGATTTATTTTAATTTAAACCCCTCAGTCTCTGTCAATATCCCGTTAGCCTCACGTGATTTTAACTCAGCCATTGGTTCAGATAAACAACAACTCCCATAAAGGGAGTTGCTGACAGAGAGAGAGCAAATTTCAATCAAAACAAATTCCCGTTATTCCTATGGGAAACACGTTGTCTACGACCATATAAAAGTTTGACGATTGTCAAATTGGGTCAGTCAGTGCGAGACCTTCAGTGCGTGAACATCGACCTGTGGCAACTTCGTCGAAGTGAAATCGAAAGTCCTTGTGCCCTGTAAGCATTCATGTAAGTCATAACATTCATATATTATCCTTTGATTGTATCCTTCTGGTAATCTTTGATACTTGGGGTATCCTTAAGACTCCGAAGTATCCTTGGAATATACTTCGATCCTTTGGATATCCTGCGATCCTTGGGATATCCTTCGATCCTTGGGATATCCTGCGATCCTTGGGATATCCTTCGATCCTAGGAATATCCTTCGATTATCTTTCGATCCTTGAATTCTCCCGTATCCTTGCTTGAGTACCTATTAAGGTCTCTGGCAATAGAATTCCCCAATATCCTTGCTTGAGTACTTACTAAGGTCTCTTGCAGTAGTATTCCCCAGTATCCTTGCTTGAGCACTAGTCCATGTTTTGGTATAGCACCCACATAACGGTACCTCCTGATTTTCGGAGTTTATATAATTTTAGCTACATATTTTACAGAACACGGTGATCTTGAACCAACTTTAAATGAAAGAAAGTTTTTTGGGATTCTGATCCGCAGAAAAAAAAACAAAAAAACAAGTAAAAAAGCGTTAAATTCGGCCGGGCCGAACTTTTCATACCCTCCACCATAAAATATTCTGAACTAAAATGGAATAATTAGTTTTCATTCCTGTCCCCAACTTTAAGTGGGTACGTTAAAATGTCAGATAATGTACATAAAATGTTTCATTCGGTAGGCCCTTTTTTGGTGCCTATATCTAACTATGTATGTTGACAATTTTTGGTGGGCTAGAAATTGGGAGGTACCGTTATATAGGGGTTATAATAAAACATGGACCTATGTTGACAGTTTTTGATGGGAGCCTTTAATGTCAAATAACTCCTAATTCGGTTAAAAATTGTAGCTAGAATCCTCAAAATACCGAAAATCGGTACATAACGTGGGAACTTCAAATGTCATTAACAGCTAGTTCGGAGGTATGTTGGCTATACGAAAATATGAACTTAAATGAACAATTTTTGCTGCAGAATTTTTGTTGGCTTTTAAATTTCAAATTACAGAAAGTTCGTCCAAAAAACAAAGCTAAGGCACGGAGAATCGGGAGGTTTGTTTTGGGGCTATACCAAAACATAGACCTACGTTGGTTAAACATTTTAAGTAAAATCCTCAAAGTACCGAAATCGGGAAGTATCGTTATATTGGAGCTATGTTGAAAATTTTTGATGCAGATGTGTGGTGACCACTTCAACCTTCAAATGTCAAATTACAGTTAGTTCGGTTAAAAATTGTAGCTAAACTTGCAAAATTACGGAAAATTGGGAGGTACCGTTATATAAGAGCTATATCCGAATATCGACCTTTCTTGACAATTTTTGGTGGAGAGGTGTGGTGACCACTAGGAATTTCAAATGTCAAATGTTCAAATTACAGATAATTCGGTTGAAACTTGTAGGTAAAATTCTCAAAATACCGAAAATCGGGAGATACCGTTATATGGGGCTATACCAAAACATGGACCTATGTTCATAATTTTTTCGAATATAAGTTTTTTGGTAACTAAGAACCCTAAATATCAAATTATAGCTAATTCGGTCTAGAAATGTGATTTAAAACGTCAAAATACCTGAAATCGGGCGGTAACGTTATATGGGGGCTATTTCAAAACATGGACCTATGTCGACTAGTTATATAAGTTTATTGACATTTAACAACCCTAAATGTCAATTTATAGCTAAATCTGTCTGAAACACTTAAGAACCCTAAATGTCAAATTATAGCTAAATCGGTCTGAAAATGTGGCTAAAAACGTCAAAATATCGTAAATCGGGGGTACCGTTATATGGGGGCTATACCAAAACGTGGACCTATGTTCACAACTTTTGTTATATAAGTTTATTGACACTTGAGAACCCTAAATGTCAAATTATAGCTAAATCGGTCTGAAAATGTAGCTAAAAACGTCAAAATATCGTAAATCGGTGGGTACCGTTATATGGGGGCTATACCAAAACATGGACCTATGTCCACAAATTTTGTTATATAAGTTTATTGACAGTTAGGAACCCTAAATGTCAAATTATAGCTAAATCGGTCGGAATATCGGAAAATGTAGCTAAAAACGTCAAAATATCGTAAATCGGTGGGTACCGTTTTATGGGGGCTATACCAAAACATGGACCTATGTCCACAAGTTTTGTTATAGAAGTTTACTGACACTTAAGAGACCTAAATGTCAAATTATAGCTACATCGGTCTGAAAGTGTAGCTAAAAACGTCAAAATACCGTAAATCGGGGGGTACCGTTATGTGGGGGCTATACCAAAACGTGGACCTATGTGCACAACTTTTGTTATATAAGTTTACTGACATTTAGGAACCCTAAATGTCAAATTATAGCTAAATCGGTCTGAAAATGTAGCTAAAAACGGCAAAATACTGTAAACCGGGGGGTACCGTTGTATGGGGGCTATACCAAAACGTGGATCTATGTCCACAAGTTTTGTTATATAAGTTTATTGACAGTTAAGAACCGTAAATGTCAAATTATCGCTAATTCGGTCTGAAAATGTAGCTAAAAGCGTCAAAATACCGTAAATCGGGGGGTACCGTTTTATGGGGGCTATACCAAAACGTGGACCGATATAGCCCATCATCGAACTTGACCTGCCTGCAAACAAAATTTCAGCGTCCTATCTCCATTTTTGTGGATGCTAGAGTGATTACCACAGACGGACGGACGGACGGACGTGCACAGATCGACTCAGAATTTTACCCTGATCAAGAATATATGTACTTTATAGGGTCGCAAATGAGTATTTCAATGCGTTACAAACGGAAAAACAAACTTAATATACCCTCCATACTACGGTGGAGGGTATAAAAACACCGGAGCGCTTTTGAAATAAATCGTTAAAGTTCACATTTTTAGGCGTTTTTAGGTTTTCACGACTTTGCTTGGAAACCGCAAGCCCTATCAAAATGGAACTAAAGAAAATGTAGATGCAGTGAAATTTCTCTACAAGATTGTCACGGTGTGCCTTAACCAAATTGTGTTGTCCTATATGATATTTTCGTAGGTTCTACCATTTTTGAGATATAGAAGTTCAAATTGCAAATGATTGCAATTTCTTAACTTAAAATTATATATCTCAAAAATGGTACAACCTAGGAAAACATTAATAATAAAATAATAGGAAAATTAAGATTTTCTCTAGTCCCATTTCGATAAGACTTACCGTTTTTAAGCAGATCGTGAAAACATAACAGAAAACCTAAAAAATGTGACCTCAAAAATGGTAAAATCTAGGAAGAAATCATAATGGTCAATCCTCTAGAGAATTTTCACAGCTACAACATTTTCACCTGAGGAACGAGAATCAGATTTGAGTGAAGTTTTTAAAATAGTACGCAATCAACTGAGTCAAGCTGCAGAAGAGCAACGCAGGCACTACAATCTCCGTCGGCGTCCCTGGAAACCAGTTAAAGGGGAACAGGTATTGGTCAGACAGCATCCACAATCGAAAGCCATAGAACAGTTTGCGGCACAACTGGCACCACAATATGATGGCCCTTTCGAAGTAATTGAGTTTATTTCACAAGGACAGGACAAACGTTCGATCCGTGTCGCTCATCTTAGCGAGTTTAAACCGTACCTCATCAATTTACTCCCTTTCTCCTCTATCATTCACAGATATACCTCAACACTACCAAACAAGATGGCCCCAGTCAAAACCAAAGCTGCCGGGAAACAAGGGAAGACGATGCCAACCACTAAGCCTTGCCGGGTGAAGAAAATAGCTACTCGTGGCATTGTGAAGACAATGTGCCCACAAGAATCTGTAACCCCGCCAAACACAAGCTGAAATTGACGAGACACTACAGAGCCTGCGACAACGGGGTATTATTGCCAAACCAGTACCAGTGGCTACAATTGCCACAAAACCAGATGGCCTGAATATCACCCCAGGTAGAACCGCAGATATTCCATATCCAGGCGTTATGTCAGTGCGTAGCACCCTAGTCGGGTGTCCTGGGAGCGACATGCTTTACTTAATGGAAATTCTGAAGGAGAATCCGGTATCGACCACAACGGGCCAAGTACTCCAAGCCACCGAATCACAACCCCAATATCCACCAGACCCAACACCATTAGTACCAGAACGGTGGACTTCAGAAGCTCAAACCCAATCACCACAACCGGTGCCACAATTTTCAATGCCACTTTCGCAGCCCATTCAGGAGAGAGTCCAGATCCGTAGCGTGGTGGAAGTAGACACCCAATTTGCCTTCACTAGTGAATCCGAGTTATCCCCGGAGATCGTCGCAGGGCACCAGCCACATTTGCGAGCCGCAATGGCCTTACATCGCCCTGGAATGCAATATAAGATAGTGGTGAGTGTTGAAGAGAGGAAATTCAGAATTCTCATTGGCCGCAAGGACAAATAATAGTGATACCACGAAATCAGAACAATTCCACCCCAGGCAAAAATCGGAGCCCCTCCATTTTGCCCCCACCTTTGCTGATTTGAATTTGTTTTGTTTCGTTATCCAACCCAATTAATAAAGGGATTTATTTTAATTTAAACCCCTCAGTCTCTGTCAATATCCCGTTAGCCTCACGTGATTTTAACTCAGCCATTGGTTCAGATAAACAACAATTCCCATAAAGGGAGTTGCTGACAGAGAGAGAGAGAGCCAATTTCAATCAAAACAAATTCCCGTTATTCCTATGGGAAAAGTTTGACCATTGTCAAATTGGGTCAGTCAGTGCGAGACCTTCAGTGCGTGAACATCGACCTGCGGCAACTTCGTCGAAGTGAAATCGAAAGTCCTTGTGCCCTGTAAGCATTCATGTAAGTCATAACATTCATATATTGTCCTTTGATTGTATCCTTCGGGTAATCCTTGATACTTGGGGTATCCTTGAAGTATCCTTAAGACTCCGGAGTATCCTTGGAATATCCTTCGATCCTTGGGATATCCTGCGATCCTTGGGATATCCTGCGATCCTTGGAATATCCTTCGATCCTAGGAATATCCTTCGATCCTTGAATTCTCCCGTATCCTTGCTTGAGTACCTATTAACGGTACCTCCTGATTTTCGAAGTTTATATCATTTTAGCTACATATTTTACAGAACACGGTGATCTTGAACCAACTACAAATGAAAGAAAGTTTTTGGAGATTCTGACCGCAGAAAAAAACAAAAAAACACCGGAGCGCTTTTTAAATAAATCGTCAAAGTTCACATTTTTAGGCGTTTTTAGGTTTTCACGACTTTGCTTGGAAACCGCAAGCCCTATCAAAATGGAACTAAAGAAAATGTAGATGCAGTGAAAATTCTCTACAAGATTGTCACGGTGTGCCTTAACCAAATTGTGTTGTCCTATATGATATTTTCGTAGGTTCTACCATTTTTGAGATATAGAAGTTCAAATTGCAAATGATTGCAATTGCCCAACTTAAAATTATATATCTCAAAAATGGTACAACCTAGGAAAACATTAATAATAAAACAAGTAAAAAAGCATTAAGTTCGGCCGGGCCGAACTTTTTATACCCTCCACCATAAAATATTCATTCCTGTCCCCAACCTTAAGTGAGTACGTTAAAATGTCAGATAATGTACGTAAAATGCTTCATTAGGGAGGCCCTTTTTTATGGTGCCTATATCTAACTGTTGACAATTTTTGGTGGGCTAGAAATTGGGAGGTACTGTTATATAGGGGTTATAATAAAACATGGGCCTATGTTGACAGTTTTTGATGGGAGCCTTTAATGTCAAATAACTCCTAATTCGGTTAAAAAATTTAGCTAGAATCCTCAAAATATCGAAAATTGGTACATAACGTGGGAACTTCAAATGTCATTAACAGCTAGTTCGGAGGTATCTGGGCTATACGAAAATATGAACTTAAATGAACAATTTTTGTTGCAGAATTTTTGTTGACTTTTAAATTTCAAATTACAGAAAGTTCGGTCAAATGTTCAAATTACAGATAATTCGGTTAAAACTTGTTGGTAAAATTCTCAAAATACCTGAAATCGGGCGGTAACGTTATATGGGGGCTATTCCAAAACATGGACCTATGTCCACTAGTTATATAAGTTTATTGACATTTAAGAACCCTAAATGTCAATTGATAGCTAAATCGGTCTGAAAATGTAGATAAAAACGTCAAAATGCCGTAAATCGGGGGTACCGTTATATGGGGGCTATACCAAAACTTGGACCTAGGTCCACAACTTTTGTTATATAAATTTAGTTACACTTAAGAACCCTAAATGTCAAATTATAGCTATATCGGTCTGAAAATGTAGCTAAAAACGTCAAAATATCGTAAATTGGGGGGTACTGTTATATGGGGGATATACCAAAACGTAGACCTATGTCCACAAGTTTTGTCACATAAGTTTATTGACATTTAAGAACTTCAAATGTCAAATTATAGCTAAATCGGTCTGAAAATGTAGCTAAACCCGTCAAAATACCGTAAATCGGGGGTACCATTATATGGGGGCTATACCAATACGTGGACCTATGTCCACAACTTTTGTTATATAAGTTTATTGACTTTTAAGAACCCTAAATGTCAAATTATAGCTAAATCGGTCTGAAAATGTAGCTAAACCAGTCAAAATACCGTAAATCGGGTGGGTACCGTTATATGGGGGCTATACCAATACGTGGACCTATGTCCACAACTTTTGTTATATAAGTTTATTGACTTTTAAGAACCCCAAATGTCAAATTATAGCTACATCGGTCTGAAAATGTAGCTAAAAACGTCAAAATACCGCAAATCGGGGGATACCGTTATATGGGGGCTATACCAAAACGTGGACCTATGTCCACAACTTCTAATTTATAAGTTTATTAACACTTAAGAACCCTAAAAGTCAAATTATAGCTACATCGGTCTGATAATGTAGCTAAAAACGTCAAAATACCGTATATCGGGGGGTACCGTTATATGGGGGCTATACCAAAACGTGGACCTATGTCCACAACTTTTGTTATATAAGTTTATTGATACTTAAGGACCCTAAATTTCAAAATATAGCTAAATCGGTCTAAAAATGTAGCTAAAAACGTCAAAATACCGCAAATCGGGGGGTACCGTTATATGGGGGCTATACCAAAACGTGGACCTATGTCCACAAGTTTTATATATATGTTTGCTGAGACTTAAGAACCCTAAATGTTAAATTATAGCCTAATCGGTCTGAAAATGTAGCTCAAAACGTCAAAATACCGTAAATCGGGGGGTACCGTTATATGGGGGCTATACCAAAACGTGGACCGATATAGCCCATCATCGAACTTGACCTGCCTGCAAACAAAAGACGCATTTTCCCAAAATTTCAGCGTCCTATCTCTATTTTTGTGGATGCTAGAGTGATTACCACAGACGGACGGACGGACGGACGGACGTGCTCAGATCGACTTAGAATTTTACCCTGATCAAGAATATATATACTTTATAGGGTCGCAAATGAGTATTTCAATGCGTTACAAACGGAAAAACAAACTTAATATACCCTCCATACTACGGTGGAGGGTATAATAATAGGAAAATTAAGATTTTCTCTAGTCCCATTTCGTTTACCGTTTTTAAGCAGATCGTGAAAACATAACAAAAAACCTAAAAAATGTGACCTGAATTTCTATATCTCAAAAATGGTAAAATCTAGGAAGAAATCATAATGGTCAATCCTCTAGAGAATTTTCACAGCTACAACATTTTCTTTATCCCCATTTCGAAAACCTAAAATAAACCTAAAAATGTGAACATTGACAGCGATTTATTTATTTTTGTTTCAGAAGCCGCAAAAACTTCCCAGGTGTAAGCTCCTTTCATTTAAAGTTGCAGTTACGAAACTTCTCCACCAAAAATGGTCCATATTTTGGTGTAACCTCGATATCGCTCATTACCCAACAAGTGGCAAAACTTAAAAAATGCGTCTTCTATATTAGCAGTTTCTATTTTTTCTACGACTTTTACTTTATCTTGTGTCACATTTTCATGCTCAAGTTTTTATACTCTACACCAGAATGTCAAAAGGGTATTATACGTTTGTTTTTCCGAAAATTCAGGTAACACCTCGAAATATTCATCGTAGACCCCCAATATGGTATACCAAAATTCATAATGTTTCAGTTTATGACAAAGAAAGAGGTTACAATTTAACATGATGGTCACATAATATTTAGCCGGTTAAATTTGTGTGTGAAAATTGGTAAAAGTTTTTAATATGTATTTTGTATTTTTATTTCTGGAAGACACATTCCGCCCACGTGGGTAAATATAACTCACCTTTCCAATACATTCCGTGGAATACTGGTGATGCCCAAGTATAGTGGGGTAGGGTATCACATGGTCGGCCCCATCCGTCTATAGCCCTCTCTTACTTGAAGCACTAAAACACATCAAATCATTCTTGATCTTGATATCTTGCTAGTTGTGTGCAAAATATGGTCCAAGTAGTTATTTAATTTTTTGTGTAATAATCTTTTTAAGTTAGGAAGTCAAATTTCAATCTTCAACTTCAAACGCGTTTTTTCGAAAATGTTTTTTTTTTTTTGAGATTTGTCACTCTTTGCGTAATTGAGCGATATGATGGTACCTTCCGTTTTGGTGTTTTGAGGATTTGAGCTTCATTTCTTGACCGATTTGACATTTCGCAGGGGTCGAAAAACTTCTCCATGAAAAAAATCAACATACGTAAGCACATGTTTCCTTTTAGCCACCATATAACGGTATATGGTGGTTTTGGGAATTTATAGAAATGTAGCTAAATTTTCACGACACTCCACCCAGTTCCCAGTGGTCGCAAAACTTCTATACCAAAAATTGTCAACCTAGATCCGGATTTGTTTGTATTTTTAAGGCCATTATTATATGTTCGTTTACTATTGGATGAATTTGGAAAAGGAAAAATAACCAATTTGAAAGCATAAAAAATAATTTTTTCATTAAAAGATAATGTCAAGAAGCTCCTCCTTGAAATTCTATCATCACTTTTAAATTTAAGTTAACCAGAACTATATAATTCTGTTCGGTAAATTCAAACGATAACAAAAGAAGGCTTGTAATAATGAAGGTTATTGCTCTATCTACATTTCTGGATCTTACTACCTACACATCATTTGATGTTTGTGGTTCCTGCTGTCACGAAACTTCCCCACCGAAAATTGTCAACATAGGGCAATGTTTTGGTGTAGGCTTCATATAACGGTAGTGGTCACAAAACTTTTCTATGATAAATTGTCAACATAGGTCCATGTTTTGGTATAGGCCGCATAAAACGTTATCTGAGGATTTTAGGTGTTTTGAGCAATTTAACTACATTTGCCTAGTTTACTAGTGTTCACAAAACTTTTCCACCAAAAATTGTCAGCATAGGTCCAAACTTTGATGTAATTCCACGTAAAGGTACCGCCAGGCATATTTAGATACATTTGGGATATATGGGGTCGAACAACTTTTTAACCTAAATTGACTGCTGAGAGGGAAATTTATTATTCCATATTAATTCAGAATATTTTATGGTGGAGGGTATAAAAAGTTCGGCCAGTCCTTAACCATCTTTTGCTTGTTTTAGTTTACTTGTTCAAATTAAATTTATTTAATAGAATTATTTAAGCTATCATGGCCTACGGTGTTTGTATTTAAAAATGATATATAGCTAAATCCACACACATCAATTAATCAGTTAAATAAAACTCTCACAAATAAATGACCTTCGTTCTAATAAGACAACAATTACGAGGGCTGCACGAAAATTACCTGGCCTAGGCAACACCGTATATTGCCAGGCGCCATTTGAATCTTTTGTTGGAAAGTTTGACAGTTTTTAGCCTAGACTTACTCAGGACAGTTGTCGTACGACCATTTTATGTGTTGTTTTCAGTGACTTGAAAAAATCACTATGCAAAAAAATGCAAGTTACTTGTGAACATTTTCGTCCAAGAATTTTTCAAAATTTCGACGTGGATAATCACCGCATGAGTGTATCGATCAAATTAAGTCTTTGTATTCGGACTATGAAAAACTGGTTTAATGAATTCAACCGTGGTCGGCCCTCGCCAAAAAACGAAGGTTGTGAGGGTCGCTCAAAATCGGTCGTTGTGCCAAAATCGGTCGTTGTGGCCGCAAAAATGGATTTTTCTCGCTGGATCCAGCAAAATTAGACAATCGCTCAATAAAAGGCTTCTGTGAATTGGGGATCCAATGACTTCATTTGATTCCAGCACATAAATAATAAAGTCGGGGTCAAAGATTTTTGTCGCCTGAAGATTCTGTAAAATCGTTCAAAAACGATGTTTTGGAGGTGTCTCATTCGAATTGGAAAAAGTGCTTCCCCAATAGGTTTGAGCGTACGAAAAAGTGTATAAATCATGCTGGACACTACTTAAGATAAAACCGTTTTTGATGGTAAATATTCGCGTTTTCATTGTTTGGCCACATAGTTATCGTTCAGCCCTCGTACATTAAATTTATTTATTTGAAAATGTAATTGGTATTAAATTTCAAACAATTTTCATAAAAACACATTGCATACACATATAGCATAGGCAAACATAAAATAAACTACCAATATGTACGAACATACTTATATACAATTTAATATGACACAATATTGAATAAACTGATTATTGTCCAATGCAACCAAACCGAAACGAATTTGCATCTACTTAACACGCCAGGCACCAACATTCATTCAGTCGTGCATTGACTTTTGCAGCAATCAGAAAAATCTCATGACATATTCTGTACTAATTGATTGTGACAAATGGACGCTAATGAAATATTCTATTTAAATTTGTAAAAAAAGAGAGATGATTTTTCATTCGTAAGCTCGTTAAATTTGTTTTCCATTTAAGTCTATTTGACTGTTTTTTGTTGTAGCAAAACATTAAAAAACATTTGCACTGTCACGTATGTTTATTAAGCCTCATGAGATTTATAGGCAAAATTTTAAATCGATTAAAAAGCAATGTCTTTTATGTGGTTGTGCTATATATTTTATCATATTCCAGCACCGTGAGTCGGAGGATTCGAAACTATGCCAATCAATGGTATATTGAATACAAATATTTGCCGTGTTTCGTGCTTCAAAACATGGATTTTTACCATTTTTTCTGTAAGAAATGTTATATCGATCATAAAAGATGGTTCGAACAGGCACATACTCCTCCGAATCGGCTTGACCGAATTTGATGAAATTTTCTATGTAGAGTCTATCCGAGGTCTTCCATTTATTGTTGTTTTGGAAGTAGAATACCGCGTAGCGTCCGATTTTTGAAAACTTTATAATTGCAGATAGGATTGCAGGTAGGATTTGCATACTGAAAAAACTCGGCCGAGAGCCAGAGATAAATTTACAGAAGAACACAATCAAGGGACCAGCAACATGGACAGCCTGTATGGTCAGCTAGTATGTATACATAATTGAGCAACTGAACGATTTTCAACATTTTAAACTAGTTTCTAATTTACGGTGATCTTACTTTACACTTTATTTAGTAATGAAAAATTGATTTCTATACCCACTTTAGATTGTAATAGAAAACTAAACCAATATAAATAGCGTGGCGCTTTGAAAATAAAATAAAATTCAAAAAACTCGACCAAAAAATCTACACAACCGTATTCATTTAAAGATCAAAATCTTACGAAAGTCTTAACTATAAAATTTAAATTTGCACCAATATGTCCAACAGAAACAGATACATCTGTAATTCCACAAATTGGTAATTGGGATATCTATGCATCTTTAGCTATATGTCTGATATTTTACCCTTTCATGTGTGGTGTTACAACACACTTTTCCAAGAAATAACTTTTCGTTTTGTGTAGGCCTGTCTAGGGGTTTCTGCCGGCTCTTTAGTAAAGCCACTGGCAACTAATATTTATTGATTGCAGGCACTTAAAAATGCCAGTGCAAGTTCTATTGATTTGCACTTAAGAGCGCAAAATAAAAGAAGGTGTTTTTTGGTTGCCAACAAATCGGCAGTAAAAACTTGATTGACAAATTTCAGTCCTTATATATTATACATAACGGTATTTTCCTAATCTTATTTTCTTAATCCTAGTTTTCTTATTTTATAAATAACATATGATCTAAACAGATGATTGAAACAGCTGATGATTGGGATCTATAGGGATCTAGTGATTGATAACTACATTGATCTACAGATGTGATTATTGGGATCTACAGGGATCTGTAGGTGTGAATATCGGTATTGTTACAAATTTAAAGCACCGACTGACTTCTTTTATATTGCTCATTGTATACCCTACTCCACAATATGGGAAGGTATTATAAGTTTGGTTTTGCTAAAAATTCACGTAACACCGCGAAATATTCGTCGTAGATCCCATACGAAATTTGGTATGGGTGATGATATCGGTGATGATCGTGAAATATTTAGTGAATTTTCTATTTTTATAATATTTTCTCAAATCTTATTACATTTTATTTGGTATGTTGGGTTGGCTCTCATTTTTAGAACATAGTTGTACAAATGTACATTCACAGCCTGTTCATGTATGTCGATCGAAAGGTTTCATGCGCTTTCGAAGCGGAAAAAAATCATTTTCTGTTCATGCAAACACCTTCGAAACGAAAATCTATGCGACCGACAAGCCATACGAAATAACACGTAAACGCACACTTTTCTATGCAAATTTTGGTTTATGTATTTCCAAAGGACTGTCTTTTGTAGAAAGAGAATGTCAAAATCACCCGCTTGCTTTGTAGCTGTCGAGTAGAACGTAAACTCGCGAATAACACCAAATTTACACATTCTTGAAACAAAATAAAAAATTGTATAGACACGTTTTAAAGGCGGTTTAATTCATTATTTTGAAGAAATAAATTAAATAAAATAATTCAAAATGCCGACACATTTTATTTTCTCAAACAAAACAAATCACACATATTCCAATATTTGTATGAATATGTGGATTTTGTTTTTATACCCTCCACCATAGTATGGAGGGTATATTAAGTTTGTTTTTCCGTTTGTAACGCATTGAAATACTCATTTGCGACCCTATAAAGTATATATATTCTTGATCAGGGTAAAATTCTGAGTCGATCTGTGCACGTCCGTCCGTCCGTCTGTGGTAATCACACTAGCATCCACAAAAATGGAGATAGGACGCTGAAATTTTGGGAAAATGCGTCTTTTGTTTGCAGGCCGGTCAAGTTCGATGATGGGCCATATCGATCCACGTTTTGGTATAGCCCCCATATAACGGTACCCCCCGATTTACGGTATTTTGACGCTTTTAGCTACATTTTCAGACTGATTTAGCTATAATTTGACATTTACGGTTCTTAAGTGTCAATAAACTTATATCACAAAACTTGTGGACATAGGTCCACGTTTTGGTATAGCCCCCATATAACGGAACCCCCTATTTACGGTATTTTGACGTTTTTAGCTACATTTTCAGACCGATTTAGCTATAATTTGACATTTAGGGTTCTTAAGTGTCAATAAACTTATATAACAAAACTTGTGGACATAGGTCCACGTTTTGGTATAGCCCCCATATAACGGAACCCCCCGATTTACGGTATTTTGAAGTTTTTAGCTACATCTTCAGACCGATGCACAGTGGATCCACCCATTGCCAAAAATAAAAAAAAGAATGTCAAAATTTTGGTACAATATCTGGCAACTCTGACAGCTATGACATTGACCTCTTTAAAAATATATTAATTTTTGTTTTATTCGAACGCGATCTTCTTAAGAATAGCTTTAAAAGTCGGAACATTTGACTAATATTTTTCGTTGTGAGTAAAACCTATATTTTAAGTGCAAGTAAATATATTCAAAATATCGCGAAACTAATACATAGAGCAAAATATTATAGTGGATTTTGAAGGGGGAGGTAATAGCTTAATTTTCATTAAAAAATAGTGTTTTAGCGTGTTGTGGAATTCTGGTTAGCTGCATATTTTCTTAGTGTATTTTGTAATGCCAATTCGATCATATACTTAAATTTGAACTAAGGTTTTAGTCATGATGCCCACCAGTGCCCACCTCGGGATTAATTTTCCAAAGTAGTTCATAGGTTTAAGATTATTCAGTATTAAAAGCACCTGCCATCTAGTGCCAGACTATAAATGGTGGGCCACTGACTAAAGTTGCCATAGAATAGGGTTTCTATGGATATATTAGCGTATAACTCTGTTATCTGACCACGTACATTAACATAATTGGTATCAGTGGCAAGATGAAGAAGTCTTCTTCCAAATTTGTCTTACGTTGGCGGCACGTGCCTTCCAGGAAAAACGCTATAAGATCTATATTAAATATTTTACCAATTTTCAGACAAAAATATTGATTTTTTTAATCCGCTGAATTGGTTGGATTTTATGTTGTTTTGGAGATTGTTTTGTTTTCCCAAGCCTATTTTTGCATCATAAGATAATCGGGATCTCTGTTCATGTCATTTTGTATTAACAGCATAAAACAATTCTTACCGTATACCCCCTCCAGAGGGGAAAGGGGGGAGAATGTTACGCTCGTGGTTTCTTAAAACACTCTTCGCAGCAGCACAAAGCTGTAACCAGCGCATTAGCTTGATATTTACACGAGAAATATTTTTAGCCACTTTCTCCATATAAATGGATCCACTGTGCGATGTAGCTATAATTTGACATTTAGGGTTCTTAAGTGTCAGTAAACTTATATAACAAAAGTTGTGCACATAGGTCCACGTTTTGGTATAGCCCCCATATAACAGTACCCACCCATTTACGGTATTTTGAAGTTTTTAGCTACATTTTCAGACCGATTTAGCTATAATTTGACATTTAGGGTTCTTAAGTGCCAACTAACTTATATAAGAAAACTTGTGGACATAGGTCCATGTTTTGGTATAGCCCCCATAAAACGGTACCCACTGATTTACGACATTTTGACGTTTTTAGCTGCATTTTCCGATTTTCCGACCGATTTAGCTATAATTTGACATCTAATGTTCTTAACTGTCAATAAACTTATACGACAAAATTTGTGGACATAGGTCCATGTTTTGGTATAGCCCCCATATAATGGTACACACTGATTTACGATATTTTGACGTTTTTAGCTACATTTTCAGACCGATTTAGCTATAACTTGATATTTAGGGTTCTTAACTGTCAATAAACTTATATAACAAAATTTGTGGACATAGGTCCACGTTTTGGTATAGCCCCCATATAACGGTACCCCCGATTTACGGTATTTTGACGTTTTTAGCCACATTTTCAGACCGATTTAGCTATAATTTGACATTTAGGGTTCTTAAGTGTTTCAGATGATTTAGCTATAAATTGACATTTAGGGTTCTTAAATGTCAATAAACTTATATAACTAGTGGACATAGGTCCATGTTTCGAAATAGCCCTTATATAACGTTACCGCCCGATTTCAGGTATTTTGACGTTTTAAGTCACATTTCTAGACCGAATTAGCTATAATTTGATATTTAGGGTTCTTAGTTACCAAAAAACTTATATTCGAAAAAATTATGAACATAGGTCCATGTTTTGGTATAGCCCCATATAACTGTATCTCCCGATTTTGGGTATTTTGAGAATTGTACCTACATTTCACATTTGAAATTCCTAGTGGTCACCACACCTCTCCACCAAAAATTGTCAAGAAAGGTCGATATTCGGATATACAAGCTCCCATATAACGGTACCCCCCAATTTTCCGTAATTTTGCAATTTTAGCTACAATTTTTAACCGAACTAACTGTAATTTGACATTTGAAGGTTGAAGTGGTCACCACACATCTGCATCAACAATTTTCAACATAGCTCCAATACAACGATGCTTCCCGATTTTCGGTACTTTGAGGATTTTACTTAAAATGTTTAACCAACGTAGGTCCATGTTTTGGTATAGCCCCAAAACTAACCTCCAGATTCTCCGTGCCTTAGCTTTATTTTTTGGACGAACTTTCTGTAATATGAAATTTAAAAGCCAACAAAAATTCTGCAACAAAAATTGTTCATTTAAGTTCATATTTTCTGTGGGCTATAAGAAAATATGAACTTAAATGAACAATTTTTGTTGCAGAATTTTTGTTGGCTTTTAAATTTCCTCCGAACTAGCTGTTAATGACATTTGAAGTTCCCACGTTATGTAGCGATTTTGGGTATTTTGAGGATTCTAGCTACAATTTTTAACCGAATTAGGAGTTATTTGACATTAAAGGCTCCCATAAAAAACTGTCAACATAGATCCATGTTTTATTATAACCCCTATATAACGGTACCTCCCAATTTCTAGCCCACCAAAAATTGTCAACATACATAGTTAGATATAGGTACCAAAAAAGGGCCTACCGAATGAAACATTTTATGTACATTATCTGACATTTTAACGTACCCACTTAAAGTTGGGGACAGGAATGAAAACTAATTATTCCATTTTAGTTCAGAATATTTTATGGTGGAGGGTATGAAAAGTTCGGCCCGGCCGAACTTAACGCTGTTTTACTTGTTATTTCTCGTTTGCCTCTCATTTATGGAACATAGTTGTACACATGTACATTCAAATTAGTAGTATTTCGCATAAGATACGTAACGGGAGTCGCACTATAGTTTGCGAAATACATGAACGCCTTTTTAGACGGACGTGCGTGACTCCTTTCATTTCGTACGGGTTTTTGTGCAACATACATAAACAGACGGTTAAATAAGTTGTATTTTGCATAGGATACACAGAAAAAACAAATTCATTCAATTTATAAATAGTGTTCAAAAATTGTTTCCAATGTTCAGATTTTTACATTGTATGAACCTAATTCATAAAGCAATAAATACTGGTTTCTTTTTTGAATGAAATATAAACATGGGATATATGTCTATTCTCTTTTGCAAAATATGAACAAATTCATTAATTTCAAAATAATCTTCTTTAAGGGGTTATCCCTAGTTGTGCTGGCCAAAAAACTCAGTTTTCATAATTATTTTCTGAGAAAACTACCAATATTTTTAGGTAAATCTTTTATTCCTATGAAAGAGCACATCTTAAACTACCTTTGGAGTTTTTGTTGTAGAGCACAGTTTTCTGGTAAATAGCTACCTGCGAAATCCATTTTTTGTAAAATCGTTTTGCGATGCCAACGCAAAGACTCTTTACTTAGATCTTTGTATATAGGTCTAAAAGCATCCAAAACATTTGATGGACGTGGTCTGTAATCGTACTGAAGTTTTCAGCTTGCGATTCATCATCTCTCTTGCAGAATATAGACTTCCGTTTGTTTGGTAGATATTTCCGTATTTTATATGTTCGTCTAAGAGCTCGTGAAACTTTTTTCCTATTCATTTTGAAAAGTATAATAAAATACACTGTTTTTTGTTATGTAGAACAATCTCTTTCGTTGACACTTACTAATTGACAAAAAATAATGAATGAGCGACTTTATAATGTGAAAACGCCCATTCACAGGTACAATACTTCTATACCTGGACCTGGAAAGGAGTGAATGACCGTCCACATGTTTCATTCATAGGTTACAAGTGAATACATTTCAGGGAATTCCCAACAGCTAGCCATTGTGAGGTACATTAAAATTATGCAAAACAGTGGTATAATAAACCAATAAAGTACGCCTAAACACCCAAACCCCTACGGGTTCTCCACTTTGAAAGGTCATACCTCAGCCAATTTTGCTCCGATCGACTTGAAATTTTTGCGGCACACTCTATGCTACCTGTACTTCAAAATAAGCCATTAATTTTCTTTCGATTTTTTTTTTTCGAAATTGACAAGTAGGGATAAACCCTTAAGTATAAAGGCACGGGTATATGCGTTATATACCAAAATGTGGATCGATATAGCTCATATTCGAACTTCACCTGCCTATGGAAAAGTACACTCGGGTGGAAAAATATAGCTGAATGCGGACGCTAATATGATTACAATAGAGTTTGGTTAGATCGACTAAACATTTCACCTTGATCCAGAATATATACACCTAACAGACAACAGAAAAACAAACTTAATATACCCTCAATACTATGGACAACAACAAGAAATTATTATATCCTCAGCATTTGTGAATAAAAACACCCATGCCGACGGTGAGCTTTGAACACACAACCCTAGGATTTGTAGTCGGACACACTAGCTCTGTGCCACCGTATTCATTACTTATTACGTAAGTAGTAAGTAAGGAATTAATTAGTTATGTGTAAACCAATATATATGCACTGCCTGATAATGCGGAATGTAATGAGCACTCATAACCCGGTCATGCATGAAATAATGACATGTGCTTACCAAATTTTTGCTGGGTATGAATGCTTTTCTAAAATAAATTTTCTAGTTTCCCCTACATTCAGTATTATTTATTTATTTATTTTTTTTTTGCAAAAACCGGTTTCTGTGCTTTGCCTTTAAAGCAGAGACGCGCTTCTTTGCAAAGACAGTATAGTGAGGGCGCTCACTGAGTTGTTTTTGCATTTGCTTCTCTCTCTCACTTACAGTGTAAGTGAATGAAAACAAACAATAAACATTATGTGGTTGTTGTTTTCTTCACTCATACATATACACATACTAAAACATTGATGGAAATGCTTGGGCGACTCTGCTTTAAAGATGTGTGGTTTTGCTTCTATTGTTTTTGTCTTTTCTCCCCTCCATCTCATTGACTCCGTGTCAACAACCCAGCAAACCAAATGTCGGATGTCCGACACGTCTGAGCAATTTCGGAAGCAACGTCGTTCAGATTTCGTTACGATTTCTAAACGATTTTTCGGAGCGGAAATATTTCAGATTTTGTACCGATTTCGTTCCGATTTCGAAACGAATGTCGGAAACGAATTTCCTTTCCGAATTTTCCAAGGATTTTCTTCAGATTTCGTTACGAAATCGATACGATGTCGCTCCGACATTTCGTTCCGAAATTATGTCAACCACTGTATGAGAATTGGGCAGTTTGATCCCAAGCAAATAAAAACACATAAATTTTCTTATTAAAAATTTAGAATAGTTTTGGGGCAATTTTATTTATTTTTTCGCAATTATAATTTAATATAATTGGTTAATAATTTTTGCTCCCGATGGGACATTAAACTAATGTTAATAAATATTAAAAACGTTAACTTAATTAATTATAATACAATTTAATTTAAGTTAGTTTTATTATTAGCACAAAATTCGATTTAGGTTAATTTGCAGCGCGGCAGAAATAAAATTGTTTTTATGTTGACGATCGATATGTTCGCAGCAAGGCAGATAGTATGAACGTAACTAATCACAAGAAAAAAAGCATAGTTATAAACATACAGAATATTCTTCTTTACATATTTTCTCTGCTTGCGTCGCTACCACTGTGATGTAAATAATCACTGATTTGTTGATTGATGTACATACAAGCATTAGAAATTGAATGCAAGCGTCATCAACAACAACAAGAATGCAACGCAACAGAGTCAGTAAGTGGTTAGAGAGATCAAAGTACAACCAACCACTGTTGGTATGTACGTACGCACATATGATGCCCTTGAAATCGACGGACACGATTAAAAAGGGAATAGGCAAAATTATGCTTTACAAAGGAATTAGGGATGTCAGTTACAGAAATTTAATTAGAGATGCCAGTTATAGAAATTGAAACAAATTAAAGCAAAAATAGAAATTAGATATTTTTGTGTGGGAAAAATAAATAATAACTAAACTATAATAATAAATAAATATTTGTTCTCCAACATTCCCCCGCACAAAGAACGACTGTTCTTGACACTGCATTTTGTTGAGATGTAGGTGTAGAGATGTTGATGTAGACAAGATGATGTAGTAGTGTAGAGATGAAACAGTGATGATTAACAGGAGATGTTTTATTCGGTTTCCGTGATAACCGAGCTGTGCCCCTGCTCACAGAAACTCTCTTCATGGCCCTGTGAGGAATTAAAGTCTTCTTGTAAGGGAAGAAGAGCAACTTTCGAAACTGGTCGTTTATAGAATTTGCCATTTGATTGTAGAGAAACAACTCTTACTCGGCCATCAGCGCCGGGGTGAGTTTCAGTTATACGGCCCAGTGGCCATTGACCAGGAGGAACACGTTCGTCGAATACGATGACCAAATCACCAACTTCAACGTTTTTCTGGGGCTTCAACCATTTCGGACGAGATTGTAGACGGTTGACATATTCTGTAGACCAGCGTTTCCAAAATTGTTGCTTCAGTAACTGTACTACTTTCCATCTGGAAAGTCTGTCAATTGAGCAATCGAGTAGGTCTTCTTCTGGAACAGACAATATTGGCTCTCCAACGAGAAAATGTGCTGGAGTTAGAGCTTCAAGATCGGAAGGATCTGACGACATCGGGCAAAGCGGTCTGGAATTGAGACATCCTTCTATTTGGGCCAGTAAAGTTGACAATTCTTCGAACGTTAGAATTCGATGATTCATAATTCTCTTCAGGTGATGTTTAGTCGATTTGACTCCCGCTTCCCATAGACCTCCAAAGTTTGGCGAAGCAGGCGGTATGAAGTGCCAGTTTGTGCCATTGTTAGCAAGAAGATTTGCAAGTTCATCTGGTAGAGATTCGATGCTTCTTCGATGTAAAATTTTCAATTCTTTGTTGGAGCCAATAAAATTCGTACCACAGTCGGAGTACAAATTGGAACACATGCCACGACGAGACGTAAATCTTCTAAATGCCGCAATGAAAGAATCAGTCGACAGAGATGTAACAGCTTCCAGATGAAGAGCCTTTGTGACCATGCAGATAAAGAGGCATATATAGCCTTTGGTCGTAACAGAATTTCGGGCTGTTGATTGCTTTATTGTTATGGGGCCAGCGTAATCAACGCCACTGTGCCTGAATGGTCTAGTTGGTTGAAGTCGAACTGAAGGAAGGTTGCCCATAATTTGTTGAAGTGATTTGGCCTTGTATTTGAAACAGGTGATGCATTGACGTTGCACTCGTTTTGCCAGGTTGCGGGAAGAAAGTATCCAGAACTTTCGAGAAACATAAGCTTGCATTTGGATGAGGCCGCCATGAAGAGTTTTCTGATGAGCATCTGAAAAGATCAAAAGAGACAAAGGGCTATTTTTTGACAAAAGCATAGGATGTTTGAAGTCATATTGAAACTTAGCTTTTTGTAAGCGACCTCCAACTCGTAGTACGCCATCATCGTCTAGGAAAGGACATAGCTGAGCAATTCTGCTGCTTGGATGAATTGATTTTCCTTTCTGCAATTGTTGTATTTCTTCTGGAAAATCAACATTTTGAGAAATTTTTACCAATTTTTGTAGTGCATTGCTTAATTCCGACGCTCTGAGAAAGCCGGAAAATCGTAATTTCGAATCATGTTTATATTGCAGGAATCGCAATATGTAAGCCGTGACTCGAACCAATTTAGTTAGCGTTGAGTAATCAGTCAATATCTTCGGATAATTTGAAACAGTTGCAGAATGTACTTTCAAAGTAGATTTTCTCATTTCGAGGTTAGTTTCGTAAGAATTCTCTGGCTGCTTGGGCCAAAGAGATGGAGACTGAGCGAGCCAGAGTGGACCAGACCACCATAAATCGTGTCGTACCAACTCAGTTGACGTTATACCACGGGAAGCACAGTCAGCAGGGTTGTCGTGAGTTGAGACATATCGCCATTGAGAAATACTGGAATGTTGTTGGACTTCGCTTACTCTGTTTCCAACGAAAACATTCCATCTTGAAGATTCTCCTCTGAGCCAACATAGAACAGTAATACTATCAGTCCAATAGTAAGAATTTGTAACATTCAGATCAAGCATATTTTGAATTTTGTGCATAAGTTTTGCTAAAAGTTTTGCTCCACACAACTCCAATTTCGGGATTGACAAAACTTTTAACGGAGCAACTTTAGTTTTTGATTGTAACAAGTTTACAGTTCCTTCTCCATTTGAACTTAGAACTTTAACATAAACAGCAGCAGAAAACGCTGATGTAGAAGCATCACAGAATCCATGTAGTTCAATGGAACATTGTTTGGAACTGCCAAGCCAACGAGGTATAGAAATATTTTCGATATTTTTCAAGTCTTTGAGGTAAGAATGCCATTTAGATTTCATGGCTGAGGAAACTTCATCTTTCCAGTCAATGCCTTCGAGCCATAGTTTTTGGAAATAGATCTTCGCTTGGATCGTAACAGGAGCTAGCCACCCCAGTGGGTCATACAATTTAGCAGCATCGGATAAGATACTAGCTTTAGTGACTCTGTCATTGATTGGAAAGCAAACTTGGAAAGAAAATGCATCTTGATTAGTATTCCAACCTAATCCAAGTGCCTTGACAACATTTTGCTCATTCAAATTGAAAATATTCGAAATTTCACGAAAATCTTCAGGAATATTAGCCATAAGTTCTTGCGAATTAGACGTCCACTTGCGTAGATTAAAGCCTCCAGCTGAGAGTAAATTAACAAGTTCCTTCTGTAAGAATATTGCTTCTGAATCCGAGTCCGCTCCAGAGATAATATCATCGACATATGTGTCGGTCATCAAGATTTTACAAGCTTCTGGATAAATAGCATTTTCATCCTGTGCTAACTGTTGCAAGACTCTAATAGAAAGATACGGAGCAGAAGAAGTACCATACGTAACAGTTCGAAGCTTGTATACAGAAATATCGGAATCGGAACTTCGCCATAGAATTTGTTGATAATGTTGCTGATTATCAACTACTCTGATTTGTCGGAACATCTTTTCCAGATCTGATCGGAATCCAATTTTAAAACGCCGCCATCTGTTGATGATTGCTGGTAAATCATTTTGAAGTGCAGGACCAGGAAACATTTCATCATTTAAAGATGTGTAAGGAGGTCGCTTGCTACTTCCATCAAAAACAACGCGCAACTTCGTAGTGGAACTGGATTCGCGTACAATGCCGTGATGAGGCAGAAAATAACCGTTAGGTTCAATAGAATTAGGATACGTGCCAATTTTTGTCATATGACCAAGTGATTCGTATTCTGCCATGAATTCTCGATACTCCGAGGCATAGGTTGAATTGTTGACAAACTTGCTTTCAACTTGCTTTAATCTTTTCAGTGCACAGTAGTCAGTGTGACAGAATTTCGGAGGAGAGTTGCCAAGAATTTGAGCTTTGAAAGGTAATGCAACTGTATATCTCCCATCAGAACCACGAGAGCAATTTTCCTTAAAGAATGCTTCACACGCAACTTCTTCGGGGGTCATCTTTCTGGATTCAATGAGCTCTTCTTGTTCCCAGAAGGCTTTTAATTGAGTATCCAGTGAACACAAATTAACATTAACGGTGTGAGCGTAAGAAATTTCTGCCGTTGGGCCAGAAACTATCCATCCGAAATGGGTCAATTGAAGGAAAATGCCTTTATCAAACTTCCTTTGTTGAGGAAGAAGAATATCGCCATACAAATCGCCACCAATGAGCAAATCTATGGGATCATTTTTATCGAAATGTGGATCAGCCAAAGTAAATTCCTCCAAAGAGGGCAATTTCTTTCTGTCCACTGGACCAGCGCAATAATTGTTCAAGCAAGGCATTACATATGCTTGAGTTCTCAGTTCGAAACCAGGTTCGTAATTAGAAGCAAGATTAAACTTAACGAAATTTTTCACAGAAACAGTTTCTCCACCTACTCCAGTAATTCTGGCAAATGTCCTGTATTTTGCAAGTCTCAGAAGTTGAGCAGCACTTTCAGTTATCAAAGTCGCTTGAGCTCCTTGATCCAGAATTGCTCTCAATTTGAAATTGCCAAATTCATTTCTCACAATAACACGAATTGTGGCTAACAACACATGAGGCATAACAGTAGTGTTCAATAGAGACAGATTAACTGTGGAATTCTCAGCGGCAGCAGAAGAAGTAGAAGCGACGTTATCATTTCTAATATCACGACTAGTCGAAGTATTAGAATTATTGTGAGAGGCATACTCGTTGTGCATTATGGTGTGGTGAGCTGAATTGCAAGACTTGCAACGACTGGTAACTCTACAGTCCTTAGAGAAATGTCCAGAATTTAGACAATTTCTGCAAATTCTCTTTGAATTTATAAAATCTCGCTTCGAGGCTGAGGACATTGCAGCAAATTTGAAACATTTGTAAAGAAAGTGACGTTTACCACAACAGGGACAATTTTCGTCATTAACAGAAGCCATATTTACACGTCGATTCGGAACCATACGTTTTGATTGGAAAGACTTCGACGTATTAGGTTTAACTTGTGATTTTGTTGCACATTCAGTGTACTCAGAAATTGACTCTAGGGTCCGGAAAGTTGTCTCAAGGAAAGTGTATAACTCTGACAATTTGGGAATTTCAGTAGTAGCTTTTAAGGACTGTTCCCATTCCTTACAAGTTTGCATGTCCAACTTGCTAACGGTAATGTGAATAAGCAGTGGATCCCAACTGGAACAGTCTATTCCTAAAGCTGTTAACAGAGCCAAACAATTTCTAGTAGAATCGAAAAGGGTCTTAATACTCTCACAAGAACCATTTGAGTTAGGAATATTTAACAATTTGCGCAGAACTGTCTCAGATATTTTTCGCTTGTTGTGATACCTTTTTTCCAAAGCAGCCCAGGCCAAATCATAACTTGCTTCGGAGGCAGGATATTCATTCACAATAGAAAGTGGAGTATCACGACACGAATTTTTCAAGAAGTAATATTTCTGCACTTTAGACAAACTTTGATTGCTATGAACTAACGAAACGAACATATCCCGATAAGAAACCCAGTTTAGATAATCCCCAGAGAAAGTCGGTATATCGATTTTGGGAAGACGAACTTCGGGTAAAATAGTCTCGTTTCGTTGCGAATTCGAAGCATGGAAGGTAGAGTGAAAGTGTGGCGAGTATGGAGTAGGGCAGTCAGACAGAAAATCAAGCAACTTTCCCTTTCCTTTAAGAAAGGTTCTGCAAAATGTATGATGCACATCATCATTAAAATAAGGAACATCAGAAATATTCAGTGATTTATCTCGGAATAAATCAAACAACTGCTCATGATTATCTTCAAACTGTTTTTGTATTTCCTCGATTTTATCGAGATAGCTTTGGCACATTCCACGCGTTTTGTCCTCAACAGGCAATTTTTCAAAATCGGAAATAATTCTCTGGAGGCGAGACAACAACAATTTTTGGTCTTCGATGGCTCTACATGAATCCTCCATTTTAAAGAATTGTTTAATTAAAATTCACAATGAAAATTATTTCCAGAAGAACAGGTTATATTCCTCAGTGCAGAGAACAGATTAAAAGTGGAATAAACAGAGTAATGTTGAGGAAAAGGTCTCACAAAGCACAGGATAGTTCTTTTTATTGTTTCAAAAATGGAGTAAAGTTTTCCATAAATGAACAAAATAATATTGTTTAATAACGTTTCACCAAAAAAATCACACTTTTCATTTATTTCCCAGCACAGGGTGTATCTTAGAAATTTCACAGTTCAATAGAGTAATAGGAGTAAAAGTTCAATAAAAATGTTCACTAGGTTTTACCGTCGGCAAAACACACTTTTAACTTTTAAAGAAAATGTTCACACTTTGTTTTGTTTTTTTATTTTGTTTGGAACGCGTCGCGGTTCCCGGGTTTCGGCACCATAAAAATGTATGAGAATTGGGCAGTTTGATCCCAAGCAAATAAAAACACAGAAATTTTCTTATTAAAAATTTAGAATAGTTTTGGGGCAATTTTATTTATTTTTTCGCAATTATAATTTAATATAATTGGTTAATAATTTTTGCTCCCGATGGGACATTAAACTAATGTTAATAAATATTAAAAACGTTAACTTAATTAATTATAATACAATTTAATTTAAGTTAGTTTTATTATTAGCACAAAATTCGATTTAGGTTAATTTGCAGCGCGGCAGAAATAAAATTGTTTTTATGTTGACGATCGATATGTTCGCAGCAAGGCAGATAGTATGAACGTAACTAATCACAAGAAAAAAAGCATAGTTATAAACATACAGAATATTCTTCTTTACATATTTTCTCTGCTTGCGTCGCTACCACTGTGATGTAAATAATCACTGATTTGTTGATTGATGTACATACAAGCATTAGAAATTGAATGCAAGCGTCATCAACAACAACAAGAATGCAACGCAACAGAGTCAGTAAGTGGTTAGAGAGATCAAAGTACAACCAACCACTGTTGGTATGTACGTACGCACATATGATGCCCTTGAAATCGACGGACACGATTAAAAAGGGAATAGGCAAAATTATGCTTTACAAAGGAATTAGGGATGTCAGTTACAGAAATTTAATTAGAGATGCCAGTTATAGAAATTGAAACAAATTAAAGCAAAAATAGAAATTAGATATTTTTGTGTGGGAAAAATAAATAATAACTAAACTATAATAATAAATAAATATTTGTTCTCCAACAACCACTTCATACAACTTTCGTTGAGATATCGTTACGATTTCGGATCAGACATCGGACGTATAATTTTATAAAAAATATAATAATTTTATAAAAAATATAAACAGAGTTTTGAATATAAGTAACTTTTTCTTGCTTTTAAGAAGATTATTTTGAAATGAATGAATTGATTCATATTTTGCAAAAGATAATAGTCATACATATATCCCATGTTTATGTTTCATTCAAAAAAGAAACCAGTATTTATTGCTTTATGAATTAGGTTCACACAATGTAAAAATCTGAACATTGGAAAAAAATGTTGAACACTTTTCATAAATTGAATGAATTAGTTTTTTTCTGTGTAGTGGAGTAGGTTATCACATGGTCGGCCCTGTACGATTATAACCTCTCTTACTTGTTTTGGTATACCATTATGATTTCTACGATTTCTATATGTGCGTTTGGCCGTCCATCCATCAAAATTTGTTCCAACCGGGTTCATAATATTTAAACCTGCTCTATAAGTTGTATTCAACTACGTTAAAGTATATATTCCAATTATCTCTGAACGTCTTGGTTTCTATTTCAGTCTGTGAGATTACTAGTCGCCCAAAGTGCGTTACCTTTGTTCTGAATAATTTTACCGTGGCACTTTAAGGTAGATTTGATTAGCAGCATGTAACACCTCCATGCTCTATACAATAACATAAAAATAGAATTCAAAATTGTTTCCATTTCTTTAAACTTCCTGTCTCCCACCATACCTTACTGACTGCCATTATCGTACTAGAAAGTTATGCCAAAAACTCAATTTCCTATAGCAGGAATTTATTTCCGCTGACCACTTTGAGTGCCGTAACAAAAATCATAAGACCACAGCCAGTGCTTTCAACTCTGCGATTAAGGGCAAGACATTTTGCACCTAAACGAAATGGTGGCAAACCATATTTTCACGAATACTTGAACATTTAACGAATGAAAGTATTTTGCTACCGTTTCCGTTCACCCATTGCTTTTGTTGTTTGTTGCCACTGGAATTCTCGTTCATGTTTCCATTACTGCGGCTGCTGTCTGCTCTTGTTGTTGTTGATGATGATGGCTTTGATTTTTAGTAATTATGAGATTAATGGTTTCGTTGAGTGTTGTAGCATTAAAAACCCACTCAAGTCTAAAAGCCACTTAACCAAACCGAAAAAGCACTATAAAAATATTTTCTAGCAAGGAAAAGTAGGGACAAAAAGGTATTACATTCCATTTGCTGAAAAATATGCAAGTTCCAGTTTATGATTTACAATTGCGAGGAAGATCAATAACAAAATACTTGTTTGTAGGACTTAATCTTGGATTAATTTGTTTACAGATGGAGAAGTGCGGACCCAATAATTCTTAACCAAGGATTATTTACATATGTATTTCTGATACATACAACAAAAACTCTGTCAAAACAACATCCTGATTGCGCCAGAACATCTCCCATCTTCGTCATCGTAATACGAGACACTCCCGCAGTCTTCACAAAAGCAACAAAGCAAGCGTCCTAGCGATCCATCATTTCTGTAATTGAATTGCAATGTTCTCGGCAAGAAAGTAAGCCTGATTGCAGATTTTATGAGTAGGAAAAATATCAAGATTGCCATGATCAAGGTAAGGGGTAGTTTACACTATATGTAAATGTCATAAGACACGAAATAAAAACATTCCATATCTACCCACGCATGCAATGTAGAGACGTAATTTTATTACATTTTTGCTGAGGTGGACGCACAAAGTAAATGGCGTAAGGAAAATCCCCAATATTGCACATATTAGCGACTATTTAATGATGGAAAATTTCATGTCATGTGACATTTACATATAGTGTAAACTACCCCTAACAAAGCTCACCGTCATCGGTAGTTTGCACGTTGCGATGATTACAACGTTTTGTGGAAAGTTCGTAGAAGAAGCGAATGAGAAGGATTTCCTTAAAGCCCAGCTGGTCGAGTACAGACCAATCTCGCTTAAGCTTGAGTACATGGAATGTATGGGGGGTAGCAGTAAAGTGTGGGTCTTCCGATTTACATATATACCGCTAAGGAATAACTGTGTCTTGTATTAAAAGACGGATATTGGTTTGCTTTTGAAGGGCGACCAACCATGGGAGCTTATTGATATGGGTTTAGATAAGTTACCAATTAATTCTTCAGAGAGATACCCAGTCCGTCAGATCCTTCTTTAGCTGAGATAAATTTCCGCAACATAATGCAGGCGCTCACTACATACCTGTTAGTCGGACAGACGAAATTAGACAAAATTTCAATGCAGAGGCCATGGTATTAGCAAATGAGGTGATGGACTTCATTGTACTAACCCTAAAGGCCCAAGATTTATGGGACTTGTTCTTGCAGTCTACAAGCGTCATCATCACAGTTGCAGGCGCTTGCTACATGACTGATGGTCGAATACTCGAAATTATATACAATTTCAAAGCAGAGGCGACGTGATTAGAAAATGAGTTCGGGGACTTGTTCTTGCAGTTTACAAGCTAGTTGGCGAACATATGGCGGAAAGGAAGAAATTTATCCTAAAGCAATGCCGAATCCAGGAAATAGGGATTCTACAACGGGTGATACTCTTACCACAACAGCATTACACATCACATTTGCAAATAGGGGGTGTTATTCTAATCCGCAGTTTATAGCGCACCCCTTGAGCGATGTTGCAAAACCCGAAAGCATCCATAGTATTGGGCCCACACGGAATATCGATAGTAATGCTCAAGCAACTAGATGAGTCTTGGCATGTGTCCTGAATTTATCGTTAGACTTCCGTATTTTATCAGAAGCGTAGAAATTTGCCAGGCTAGTCTCACTACTGAAAGATGCCAGAAGAGGCGAAAATTCTGGAGGCGCTTCTCCTCCTCAAGACGAAAAGCTGTTTCCCAGTTGTCCAACATCATCATGGACTCCGGGAAATATATCATTACACGTCCTATCCACACAGATCATTCGAGGACTGAATCAGAACAAGTCGTTCGACCGAACATCTTGACATATCGAAGGTCAAGATGTTCGGTCGTTTGTTTGTAATGTTGGATAATACACCAGATAGACGCCAGTCGTCTTGAAGTAAAAAAAGAAGAAAAAGGCAGTGGAACGGGGAGATCTCCAAGGCGATGGAAAATCTCAGGAATTCGACCTGCTTATGATATCCGTGTACCATATTCATAAGGAGTCTTGAGTAAGTATTATCGCCGTGATAGTCTACATATGTCACAATCTTGTGGACATTGTTCATCACTCTGGTATGTGAGGAGAGATCTTCCTGATCAAGATCAGTAAGTACAAACGGGAACCTCTTGATCAACGGGCCTATGAGACAAGCTGCATTCACAGAGATGCAGTTGCACAGATAGTTCAAAGGTATAGTGTGAATGCCGAGGTGAGAGACCACCCCAAACCATCGCAGCAGAAGAGCGCCATCTGCCAGAGAAAACACGAGTGGTTTTAGCACAATTATGATAGGGACGGTGCAGCAGTCTCATTTCGTATTGGGCCAGAATTGATAGCTCTATACCCAACACATGCCCTGCATGTGGACTGGGAACGCGCGATGAAGCGTATCATTTAACTGCACAGCTGGAACCACTCACCAGTCTGCCGATTCTTTATGGACACAGCTAGTCCAGTTTGAAGAATTTTTGATTTTCTGTCATGATTTTCGAAATTAAACTGCTGGACAGAATTTGGTGAAATTGTATGTGTAGGTTAGCTAGGTGTGTAAATACGTTGTCGTAAGCTTAAGCCATTTCGGTGGGATAATTTGATTAAGTCCTCCGAAATACCGCAAATCGGGAGATCCTGTTCTATGGGAGCTATGTCCAAACGTGGATCTATACCAAAAATTCTGTGCATGAATTGTTACCAAATTTGAACAATTTCGATGGGATAATGAGGCTAAAACTTCCAAACTATCAAAAATAGGGAGGTACCGTTCTATAGGACCTAAATCAAAGCGTGGGATTATACCGATAATACTCCGCAGGAATATTTACGACACTCAAGGTAGGCCAACAACCTATTCATAACTAATTTGGATGAATAATATATCTAAAACCTTGAAAATACCGAAAATCCGGATGCACCGTTCCGAGGAGGCTA